>NC_056729.1:417552118-417754618 GCF_019279795.1 Protopterus annectens
TCCACACTTGCATGGTTTCAGGATTACCTCACAGGACGGCAACAAGCAGTCTCTTGGCAACAAACTCTCTCTCCTATTACCAGTCACTCTAGGAGTGCCTCAAGGTTCTATCTTAGGCCCACTTCTGTTTTTCATATTTACTAACAAATTACTCATTCAATATGCAGACTCCACAGTGATCTTCTCTGTGCACCTTCTCTGTTGGATCTTCAAACTAACTCAAAAAGCCTTTCATGACATATAATCCTGCCTCAAAATGCTAACCTAATCCTAAACCCTAAAAAAAAAAAAACAACAAACGTATGGTATTCCTCCCTAATAAAACGTCTCCCCCCTCTAACACCTTCCTTATTTCCTCTGTTAACAATACCATCATCACCCCATCACCACACACTAAACTGTTAGGAATTGAAATCAACTGCAAACTTAAATTTGATATTCATATTTCCCAGACAGTGAAAAAGGTACATAAAAAGCTAGGTACTTTATACAGGAATAATTTAGAAGTTATGTACCTACCATAACGTTCCATGTTAGTTGTCTTCTTCTCGCCTTCTTTCCTGCTGGATGGGTTCGGAGTCGAACCTCGGCTCCAACTCGGCCACTACTAAAGCTCGAGAGCTAGTTCCACTGGCTCGAGGCTCCCCTATATCCCACAATGCTAGGCGGTAACTACTCAGATCTCGTTTGATAGCTAGACCAAGCAACAAAAGGCAGCTCCAAAACCTGGAGAAATAATCCACCTCTAAACCTGAGGGTAAGGTATCCTACACCTAACAAAGGGAAATAGAGGTGGACAAGCTGTGGGAAAACAAAGATGAGAAGATCACCAGAAAAACAATCCTCTAGGTCTGTCCAGGCTTGGGGGAAGGAGGGTGGGACGCAAGAAAGAAGGCAAGAAGAAGACAACTAACATGGAACATTATGGTAGGTACATAACTTTTAAATGTTAAGTTGTTTATCTCGCCTTCATTCTTGCTGGATGGGACCGCGTCCCTAGCACCTTGTCCCGGGTGGCCTACCGGAACAGACTCTTGAGAACAGTGGAACCAAAGTTGGCTCGACCTCTAGAGGCTAAGTCCAACTTGTAATGAGAAATGAAGGTATGGGGAGAGGCCCAAGTAGCTGCAGAACAAATCGAATCAATAGGCAGTCTGTCTTGAAAGGCTATAGATGTGGCTAAAGCTCTAGTTGAATGAGCTCTGGGTTTGGATGGCAACTGTTGATGTCTGATCTCATAAACAAAGGTAATCAACGAAGTAAGCCATCTAGAGAGAGAGAGACACATAGTAACTGGAAGGCCCATTCTACCTTCCGCATAGGAAATAAACAGTTGATCGGACTTCCTGAACTGTTTGGTCCTGTCTAAACAGTAGCTAAGTTGGCGATGAACGTCCAAGCAGTGTAATTTTTGCTCTGATCTGTTTGAATAGTTAGGGAAGAACACTGGAAGATCAATGGTTTGATTCAAATTTGCTGGTGAAGCTACCTTAGGCAAAAAGGAAGGATTAGTACGTAAGGATACCCTATTCTTATGAAACAATAAATAAGGGGGTCGACTACACAGAGCATGGAGTTCAGAGACCCTTCTAGCTGAAGTAATAGCTACCAGGAAAAGTGTTTTCCAAGATAGTAACTTCATTGAGCAAGAAGCCGCAGGTTCAAAGGGGGGAAGAATTAAAGACGCTAGAACCAAGTTCAGATCCCATTGAGGAGGAGGATCCTTGATAGGTGGTTTGAGGAGAAAAACTCCCTTTAGAAAGGCTTTACAGAGCTTGTGAGCCATAATGGAAGACTCTGAGACACCTACATGAAAGTTAGATATAGCCGCCAATTGAACTTTGATGGTAGACGGAGACGAACCTGAGTGGAAAAGTTCGGCTAGAAAATCCAGGATAGATTGAATGGAGGCAGTGAAAGGATCTATATTCTTTGACTCTGCCCAACAGGAAAAACGTTTCCATTTGCTATTATAAATCTTCCGAGTGGAAGATTTATGAGAAGCTATCAAAATATCTCGAACTGAGTGAGATATTAAAGGAAGCCTGGCTAAAGTTGGAACTGGAGTAACCACGCTGTGAGGTGGAGAGAGGGAAGGGAGTGGTGCAACTGACCCGACTGATGGGTCAAGAGGTCTGGAACTGGGTCCAGATGCCAAGGTTGCTCCAACAGATAACGGTGAAGAAATGGGACCCAAACCTGTCGAGGCCAGTAAGGGGCAATGAGGATCATGGAAGCTTTCAGAGCGATGGCTTTCTGAATTAGTTGAGATATCAGTGGGAAGGGTGGAAAGGCATATAGAAGTCCCCGGGGCCAATCGTAGACTAGAGCGTCTCTGCTGGGGTGGCCTGGTTGGGGAAAGAGGATGAAGAAATCATCGCACTTGCTGTTTTGGGGAGTAGCGAAAAGGTCGCAGCAAGGCCGGCCCCACTTTTGAAAAACTTCCTCCAACACTGAATTCTTCAGAGACCACTCGTGAGGCATGAGAATAGCCCTGCTCAACTTGTCCGCAATCAGTGGACTTCCCGGGAATATGTGTTGCTAACAGAAATCGCCGAGAAGAAATCGCCCATTGCCACAGTCTGAGTGCCTCTCGACATAAGGGGTAAGATCTGGTTCCGCCTTGTTTGTTGATGTACCACACTACAGACATGTTTGTCTGTCTGAATTGCTATAGTTCCCTTGGGAAGAGAGTCTTGTAGGGCTTGCAACACTAGAAGCACTGCTCTCATCTCTAGGACATTTATGTGCAAGTGGCACTCGAAAGGCTGCCACATGCCCTGGACCTTCCAGCCCTGGTAATGCCCCCCCCACCCAATAAGGGAGGCGTCCGTTGTCAATGTAGCAACCGGAGGAGAGGGAACGAAAGGTCTTCCTAGGTACGGCTGGGGGGGATGTGATCCACCAAGAGAGAGGATTCCTGCATGATTGAGTTATCGCAATAGAGTGGGACATTGGAAGTCGTTGGAATGACCATAGCATCCATTGTAAGATTCTCATGTGGAAGTGGGCTAAAGGGAGGAGAGGGATAGCCGCCACCATTATTCCTAAGACCTTCAGGACCAGTCTGACTTTGACCTTGTTGCTCTGCAAGACAAGAGAGACCTGTCTGTGTACGTCTGCTACCCTTTGCTCTGTGAGTCTGGCTGACATGTTGACTGTGTCTAGATTTGCGCCTATGAAGGTAATAACACGACAAGGCGACAAGACAGACTTTTCGTAATTTATGGAAATGCCTAGTGTTTGACATGTGTGTAAGGCGTAGTCTCTGGCAAGAAGGAGAAGATGCTTGGTGGGGGCTGTTAGGAGCCAGTCGTCTAAGTATGGAAACACCTGGAATCCTTGCCATCTCAGATGAGAGGTGACCACCGCCATGCATTTGGTAAACACTCAGGGGGGGGCTGTAGTGAGACCAAAGGGCAGGGCCCTGAACTGGAAATGACTGGTTCCCAGCCTGAAGCGGAGAAATCTCCTGGAGCGTCGGTTCATTCTGATGTGATAGTACGCATCCTGGAGATCTATAGAGCACATCCAGTTGTCCCACCCCAAAAGGGGCAAAATGGACTGCAGCGTGACCATCCGAAATTTCGTTTTCTTGACAAACTTGTTCAAGTTGCTAAGATCCAAGATGGGTCTCCAGTCCCCTGTTTTCTATGGCACCAAAAAGAATTTGGAGTAGATTCCGGATCCTTGTTGGTCTGCTGGAACTGGTTGAATAGCTCTTTTTGAAAGCAGCTTTGAAATTTCTAGCGCTGCGTGTTCCATTTGATTGGGTGGAATGTCTGGAAGGGAACTTTTGGATTGTCTTGGGATATGAATGAACGGAACCTTGTAGCCCTCGGATATGATCGACTGTACCCACTTGTCTTGGATAAGGGAAAGCCAGGCTTCTGGGTACAGCGATAATCTTTCCCCGACTGCCTCCGAAGGTGGACAGCCGGGCAGCCCCTCAGGGGTGCTGAAAGGGTTTGTCAGAGAAAGTTTCTCTGCTACCCTGGTTCTGCGGGCCCCCTCTACCTCTAGGACGGCGTCTATTATTATTGTTCCCCCCTCTGCCTCTAGAGGGGAACAGACTCTGTGCATCAGGCAAGACTCCCTGTGGTTGTTTGCGGAACCACATCTTTCCCCCCTTCTGAGCTTTGGGGTAAGGTCTAGGAGGAGTAGAAAAACGGACTCCCATGGCAGAGAAAGTCTTGCCTTCGCACCTAGTCAGGGTTTCCTTCACTTGAGGACCAAAGAGGGATGATCCATCAAAGGGGGAGTTAGTGAAGGACGCCTTGAAAGGGTCCGCAAAGTTACACAGCCGCATCCAGGCATGCCGACGTAAGGCCACACCTGTACCTGCAGCTCTACTCGCTCCATCCGCCGCGTATGAAAGGAGGCGCATGGAGGAGTTAACTATTGAGTTGAGGGTCGCCAGCTGAGAGTTCATCCTATCCTGAAAACCCGCAGCTGATGGATCCTTTAACATTTCACTCGCTTCCTTGAGCAAATCCCTCTGGAGATGAGTGAAATGACACAGGTAACAGGTAATTAAGCGAGCGCATAGAAAAGGTCGCTGACGAGAACATCCGCTTACCGTATCTGTCCATGGTCCTAGACTCCCTTGTTAGGAGGATGGACAGGTACTGAAGGATCAGCTAGCTCCTTCTTGGTGGCCGCAGCCACCACCATAGCATCAACAGAGACGCCTTTGGCAAAGAATTCTTTATCCTTAGGGGGCAGTGATGAATTTGAAGGTCTCCTGAGGGTGGGTTCCACTGAGTCAGGAGCCGTCCAAGCCTTCCTTGCCACCACTTCCATGAGGGGGTCAAAGGGAGGGGACACCCAGGAGGTGGAAGGGCGAGAGCCAAACGCCTCAAGATACACTGATTCATCCTCTGATGGGTTAAGGGCTGGCCAATTCCCCCTCTGTTTCAAGATTTTGAGGATGTCCGCAAAGGAGACATCTTCAGAGGGGGAACGAGGGGAACCCTCAGAATCCTCTAAATCAGTGTCAGAGGTGACAGACTCAGGGGAGTCAATGTGCTTCCTCTTGCACTGCCTCTTCCTAGGGGGCTCTCCTACAGGGTCAGGAGAGGCCTCAGAAGAGGAGGAAATACCCACTGGGGATACTTGAGGGGCTGGTTCTCTACGATCCGGGATGAGGGGGTGAGAAGAAATCACCGCAGGCACCGTGGAGGGAGGGGCAGATGGAGCCGACTGTGGGGTTGAACCAGGTTCTAACACGCTCCTCATGACCTCGAAGGCACCCCTGTCAGGCAGGGCCATAGGTCTCAGCTCCGAAAAGCTGAAAACCTCCCCCGGCACCGACAGTGATGGCTTTGAGGTTGATGTCGGAGCTGAACTCACCAGCGCCGAAGCACCGAGAGGGAGAGCGGGGTCGGACAAGGGTCCGATGCCACTCGCCCCCTCGGAGCTGACAAGGGAAGTCCGGCGCAGATATTCCTCCAAAGAAGAAATCGGAGCAGACGACGGCACCGAAAACAAAGGAATCGGTACCGACGCACCCACAGTCTCGGGTCCGACCAGCCCCGGCTCCGAACTTAAAGGAGTCAGAGGAGGAACATTCTGAGTGACGGGAATAGCCATCGACTGTTGAGTCGGGCTATGAAGCATTTGGGCCTGTGCCTCGGACTTGAGAAGTCGACTCACCACCCTCTGTAGGTCATGGTCTGAAAGTCTCGACGACCTAGAGGAATGAGATCTATGGCTCCGTTCAGACAACAATGGCGATGCTGGAGCCGAATGAATGGAGCCGATAGATGGTGATCTGGACCTCTTCCTGGAAGTCGGTTCCGATAACCTAATCGGAGCCGACTCAGCGGTGTCTACCTCGGCTCCGGCCGGAGCCGAGGAAACAGTAGGAACATGTGTTCGAGAATCATCGGCTCCAGCCGGAGCCGATGTCCGAACAGGCTTCGAAGCCCCAGAAGACGACTCAGATACTGGAGCAGACGGTCTGGAAGGCTTGGAGGGTTTCCCCGAAGATTGAGTTGGGGGACCCTCAGGCTTCAATAAGCCCCTTAAAATGAGCTTATTTTTCTGCTCCTGCAGGACTCTAGGGCTGAAACCATGGCAAACAGCACATGAGTCCTGCAGGTGCAAAGGTCCCAGGCAGTAGACACAAGAAGTGTGACCGTCTGTCAGAGACATTTTCTGACAGCACGAGTCACACTTCTTAAAGCCTGAGACCTTAGATTCTTTAGACATGGTTCTAAAGACAGGAATCACTCACACAAACACACCAGTTTAACCAAGGAAAAAGTTTCCACACAAACACTCACTCCAAATACTAGGAGGGGTAGGAAAGGGGCCTAAGGGGGATTTTGAGGAAAAAATTAAGGATTAAAGGGAAATATTCGAAAGAAAGGGACTGGAATCGAACTAAGTAAGGGATTCTAGAAAACAAATTTAAAGGGGTCTAAGTTTACTAAAAGTCTAAGAAAATTCACTAACCTGCATAGCCGGTTGGAACAAAGCACCTCGTCAGCTAAGCGGCAAACGAGATCTGGGTAGTTACCGCCTAGCATTGTGGGATATAGGGGAGCCTCGAGCCGGTGGAACTAGCTCTCGAGCTTTAGTAGTGGCAGAGTCGGAGCCGAGGTTCGGCTCCGAACCCATCCAGCAAGAATGAAGGCGAGATAGACAACTTAACATCACTATTTTACCAAATATACCAAAATAGCTATTGCACAAACACATTTAATATCCACCTTATATACAGCACCCATTCTCACTAATCTCAAGAAATCTGAGCTATGTAAGCTAGAATCCTGCTATAATAAAATTGCAAGATATGCCACAAATTCTACAACTAGATCATACCACTGCCTTATACTCAAAGCAACTCAACTGGCTACAACTCCCTCATCTCCAACACTATATATAATTGACAATAGCCCACAAACTCTGCTCAAAATCAGACAAGATACCATCCTTAAAACCCTTCTTCAACCTTATGTTACCAATAGACCACTACGTTCCTCCAACAAACAAATAAAAACCTACTTATCCAGAAACCAAGCAGGTGATTCTATATTTGCTAATTACATAGGTAAAATCTGGAATGAACAGTCAGTTAACATTACCTCCATTACATCCTTACCTCTATTCAAAACTACCCTAAAACAATACTTCCTTACCAAATCACTTTGTTCATGTTCCACCATCAGTTGACATATAGCATCTCACTCTCGGTCTCCTCTACAAATCTTCCTAGCTACTTAAAGAAAGTGACTATCTTTTAACATCATACTATAACTAATCTTCTAATAACCTTTTATTCATCACTGCCTAAATACTACACTTACTCACCTGGTGCTCTTATTACTGAAATTGTTTTACCTTCACTTTCTTACTATCTATACCTTCACATGCTTGCATAAATTCCTCTAATGTACTATTGGATTGTATAATTCTTGTAAGCATAGCACACTGTATATCAATATACCACTAACTGTTTTCTCATCCTTTACTTATGTATATAACTCACATTTAAATGATGTAATGCCAGTGCTATCAATTGTACTTTGATATGTCTTGTGTCTATATTTGGATGTTATTCATATTTGTATGTATATGTACTAACTGGAGCTTTTTTCCCCAGGCCTCCGCTGAAAAAGGACGTGTCCAGTCGGACATTCCCAGTAAACAAATGTAAAAATAAAAATAAAATAAATACTGAAAACCCTCAAAAACACCCCAATACCCCCTCCTAAAACTTTTGTCTTATCTTTATAGCTCTCTCAGCTGGGGAAACACCTGAATGCTTTCACAGAACATTATTTCCTATGCAATTTCTCTATCAGATTGTCTCCATGGAGACATGAGGACCAGTTACTGAGTTGCTACTAAGCATACATTTGCCAGAAAAAAACATAATATTCAATATTCTTTTTCATTTACTTGCTTTATCTTAAAACCTGTTACTATAGATCAAGCTAAGGGCCTTAATCCAGTCACTCCCCCATCAAGAATGAGAAAAAGCACATTCATTTTTCTTTTGTCATGCTCTTTTGACCAGATGCTTCTCTCTCTCTGTTTTTTAATACATTGTCGTGTCTACATTTCTTAAACCTGAATAAAGAGAGAGAAGGGAGAAAGAAAGAAAAAACAGGAACACCTGTTTACAATAGTATCCCCATTATACACTTGGAAATAACTGAAAACTTGACTTTATTGCTGATTGTTCCCCAGGCTAGTGAAAGCGGATAAGGTACACATACTAAACCTAGAGTACTTGATAATAGTTTTCAATCTTACTCACAAATACTGGTAATCTACAATGTATGTACTTTTCCTGTGTACTATGTACGTATTCTACCTACGTTCCATATTTCAGCTGTACACCACAAATCCATTAATTACCTTTATTTTTAAATTATTTTTTTTTGTTCTCTCCACTGTAACTGTTGATGTGCGACATACCACTGTAAAAACATGTCTTTTGTAATTTGTGTGTATACTGATCATATCTAAATAAATGTATCTGTAATTTTTCTATGTGGAGCTTTTCTCCCCGGGCCTCTGCTGAAAAAGGGTCTTTTCGGCTCAGACATCCCAGGTTAACAAATATAAAATAAATAAACTGCATGCAAAGAAAATTATGCACTATAAAAACAGTACTAGTAACAAAAAAAAAGTTTCTTAATTTTCTCCCTCCTCTTCCCCTCAAGTATTTTTCAGATCATTAATGACATGAAATAGGGCATATGCTTTAGAGTCCCCCCCAAGTCAAGAAAGTGTGATAATTTCCAGACGTTCATGTTATGTCATATTTCACAAATATAATTATTGCTTTGCAATCCCACAGTTGTCAATTTTTAAGTTACTGGTTTTATTCCTGTTCATTTCCATCTCCCAAATCCTGTTTCTGATTGACTTGCAACATACTCTCGATTCTTCTTGTCAACTCTTGAGCTCCCTCCCTTCTCTCTAACATTATCCATTGAAACATGGGGAAAGGTTTCACTGGTACTGTCTCTGTGGTCTTTGGAACAAAAAGCAGAATCTCCTTCTGTTTCACTGCTCACTTTTTTTGTTGAATAAACTTTTAAATTTTCTCCTTAGCATTACTTCAAAGAATGACTTTGTCCCCCCTGGGAAAATATTTTGAAGATAACTGGGTACAGCAGTTTGAATCCCACATCTGCTTTTCAACATTCCCTGAATAGTGGAAGAAATTTACTCTTCTGCCTGGTGTACAGTGAACTATCATTATCCACAAACAATCTGTTACCTCCCACTTTTACTTTATCCCTATTCCACAGTTTTGTCAGAATCAACTCCTTGTGCTGGTAGGATTGCCCATTTAGTATTAAAGGTCTAGGTTGCTTTCTCATAGCCAAGTATGGAGCATAAACACGATGTGCCCTTTCAATAAAACTCCTGTTGTGGAATACCAGTCCAGTTATTTGTGCTTTCATAAAATTAATAGTCTGTTCCTTCCAGCTTCTCATGTACAGCTGACAATCTCAGGTTTTCCCTACATGCTCTGTCCTCTAATTCTATTATTTTTGTTAAATCTCTTCTTGAGCAGTCTCAGACAGCCTTTTCTTCATTTTGACTTCTGATTTTTACAGTTTTATCACCTCATCTGAATATCTGTTTGAAGTTTCTTCAATTTTTTCCAGCCTTTTTCTGTTTGAGTTGATATACTCCATCAGGGTTTCATTTATTTTAACCAGGTCTGTGTACAGTTATCTTGTACTTTCTTCTAGGTTACTGGAAGTCATGTTTGGAGCTTGTACTGCTTTTTGCTGAACGGCAGTACTTTTCCAGTCAGTTTTTTTTTCCTCACCTTTTGTAGCCAATTTTCTTTCAAGTCCTCTGTATTTCTCTTTTCCTGGCATTCAGGCAATTCACATACTAGCCGGTCACTGAAATTTACCAAGAAACATCAAAATCCACTAGCCTTCTCTGCTGAGTTTCTATCTTCACACTGAGAGATCTAGAATTAAGCTGTTACTCAATGTGAAGCCATCTTGAAGTCTCCAAGCTATCAGGGTTTAATGCAAGAGGAGTGGTAAGAGGGCTTGAAATATCAGCATTTTGAATTGTGGAATCTTGAGAGAAGTATTTAGCCCTGACACGTCCAGGATGGGCCTCCATGAACCCTTTCGGAGTACCCGAGTCACTATTTGGTTCCCCAGTTCTGATTCTGTTTTTGGAATAGGTTCTGAATTTTGGCTGTAAAACTTCTTGTAAGGGTTGGTGGGGGGGTAGTCCACTTAATCCCTTCGTATAGCTGGAATGTCTGACATTTTTGGCTTAGTAAATGTACTTTGCAACCTGAAATATTTTATATAGCACCTACTTGTATTTTGTTATACTTTCCCAATCTGTTATGTATGGAGTTACCCTTCCTGCTATATCTGTGGTGGTTGGGAGATTTTGGGTGGATGGGGAAAGGCCAATTGTAATGTAGCCATGCCTATTCCCTAGAGGATTAGGGGCCCTGTGGGACACCCAGGCTCCTCTAGCTAGTCTCCCTGTTATTTTTGTTTTCTTGCAGTTGCCCTTCTTACTACTGGCTTGCTTACTTTTATCTGCAATAATGTGACAGACTTGCTTGCTTTTTTCTTTGCAACTGTACATCCTAAACTTCAGATGGGTAATGGATGTCACACCCAGGTACGAGAAAATCAGGGCTATTTCACCGACTACATAGTCTTCTCCCCTTTTCCCAACTTCAACAGTGGGGTTTCTCAAAGTGCAGATACTTCACTAGGGGTGCATTAAGAACTGCACTTATCCTCTGGTAGAAGCTGTAACCACAACCAGGCATGTGACCTGATTTCAACCCCCACAGCTGCCATTCTTGATTGTGTATTCACAACATCATATCCAGAGTTGGAGACCTTAGTCACCTCATGCACTAACTGGGTAAGGTCCAGTAATTTTGCTCTCAGATCCACATTTTGCTCTTCTCATCTGGTCTGAGACAAATTTGAAACTCAAGCGCAAGTGTCTCCATCAACAGCTCTGAAAGCCAGTGAAGAAGCTGTATGCAGGTTCTGGCAAAATCATTCTAGAATTCTGCTTTATCACTGAGAGGAGTATTTGGAGCAGGCCTTGTTTTCATCCCCTCTAACGGGCCACAATCACCACTGCTGGGTCAGTCACAGCTATCTGTTAACCTGTGGGCCTTCCGGATACTGCAGAACCTATCTTCTTAAAGACAGGGAATTTGGTGTCCAGTTCTTTCCAGGCTGCTAAGGATGCTGCTTCTACAACTCCCAAGACAGGAGGAACTGCCACAGGTTTACAAGTATCCAGGCCCAATAAACCAAAATTCCTTTTCTGAGCATCTCATAATTCTGGCTTACAATTTGAAGTGGTCCTTCATCCTACAATGTACAGCCAAATAGGTTCACAGTTAAGTACCAGGCTAGCTGCCCTTGCAGTCCATTTTAAGCCTAGCCAAATTTCCCTTTTATGTTCAAATGATCCCATTTAGTTTAAAACTGACCTTTCCAATCCCATTGTTGATAATTATATATTACACTAATGATAATATAAATGGGATTATACCACAGATAATTTGAGGGGACCTATGCATGACAGATGATGCATGAGAATAAAGAGTGATACGACAGTTCCCCTGTAGAAGTAAGTGATAAAAGATGACAAACACTGCTTGGGAGGAGTAATCCAAGTCTATCCCATCTTACTATCTGAGGAGTTATCTCACTGGAGAAGGTTCATTCTTTTGCTTGGAAAGGAGGACTCCAGACACGGAGGTGATCTAAACTTGGCCTCAGGCTCTGAAGAAACCCTTGAGCCAAGGATATCCAATAACGAAGAGAAACCTGGGAGGGAATGGGTAAGGTTCCATTACTTCTGAGTCTGGCAATTGTGGGGAGCTGTTGATGGGTATCATATGCCTGAGCTTTTCTTAGATTATATGCACAGACACAAAAATAAAAAACATTGGTAAATAAACAAGCTTACTTTAGTTTTTCTTTAGTCTGCGTCTGCTTATAGGAAACACATTTTATGGTTTCATTTTTTTAACAACATTTGTGTCAGAAAGTCTAGACTCTCACTAACATGCCACCCTCCATTCCTTCCAGTACAGGAAGTTGCACTTGATGTCTTGCATCAAGTAGGTGGTGGAAGCATCTATTTTCTGAGTAAAAATATTGTCTTGTTAATGCCATTCTTGTTAGTTAACACACCATGAAAATGGTAACTCGCACCAAAATCTAAAGCTAACAGACCACAAAACATATCAGCACAAGCATCTCCATCACCTGCTTCACAACTTTTCTAAACCCAAGGACATACTGTACTGTCCAACAGTAGTTTGCCAGCCTAAACTTCTGTATAAATGGACTCTGATCTATTCATACTACATACAGCAACTTTAAACATATGCGAAAAAGGACAATTTTTATCTACTTTTAGCTGGCTAAGCAGACTTGACCAAGCCAAGTGACGCATTTTCAGGGGCAATCCAGGAACACTGTATGTTGATCATCTGCCTGGATGTTTCTTGCAAAAAAAACTTTTTTTTAATGGTAACAATGAGTTTACAATTTACTCACTTGAACTTATGGTAAGTCACTTCCTTGGTGTGACTGCAAAATGTTAAATCTTGTACACAACATGATGGAATAGCAGAACATTCAATGTCTGCCTTTGTCCACTGAGAAAGAGAATGAGGACTCAGACTTAAACTTTGCACCATCAAGGCAACATGAGTAATGACAAATCAGGAATTACTGCTGTCAAGGCTGGGGGGGTGGGGGGGTGTCTAATTTCTATGAGTTGAAAAACAGCAATGAAAACAAACTAGCGAAAACCACCACTGATTCAAAAGCCAAGAACTCTACTCAGGCCAGTCCAAAACATGAAAAACAGCAAATTTTATTAAGCCACTATAAAAGCTTTCCGTTAGTACCTTGCACTAACTTCTTCAGACAAGCAAAACATTCACACCATTACAAGTGAGTTTAAATACCAGCATTGAAACACTTAACCACGCCCCTTGCTCTCATTAGTTATTTTATTTGAAAGCAGGCAAGATATAATGTAAGGTGAATACCTTAACCATTATGCCAGCCCCTCCCCAGTTATGTATGCATAGGTAATTTTTGATTAGGAAGCGTCGCGCTTCCATTATTAGTATTTATGCTGTAGGTTGAACATCATTATTTTTAGGTTATTTTATATATATTTTACATATTTATCTACTTTATACAGTTTAATAATCAAAATATTGAGCTTTTTTCTTTCAGTTTAAAAGCCTATTATTACAGTCTCGGTGTATGAGTTTTTTATTATTTTAATAGAGAATTGCAAATGTACCTTAGTTAGCTGTGATCTGTACCTTTAAGGAGCTAAAGGGAGAGCAACAGCCACAGGCCCCCAAGGTGGAATGTCCAGTCCAAATTCCAGGAGAGAGCCTTTGAGTTGGTGGAACATGCCTTAATCTGTGGGCATGATGGCATCCAAACAGGTTTTACCAGAAGCCTTGGATTCCTGAAGCATAAAGGTCAGGAGCTGCTAAAGCATCTCACTGCGGACCATGTATTAAAGATGAGCAGAGATTTTTAACACCATTGTCACATCACCAGAGTCCCTGACCCTCACCATCTCCTTCATTCGCTTATTTAACTGCTTTTAAGTGAGAGATGTCCAAGGCTGGGGAAGAACTGAAAGATGGCACTGTGCATGAGTCAAGCCTCAAGTATTTTCCCAATCTAAACAGCTTTGGCGGGAAACACTCACTCTTCAGATTTTTTGTAAACCCTTGAAAGACCATACAAATTTGAGTATCCTAATTCTGAGTCCAGACAAAAAGAATAGTTGTGTAAGAACTTACCATGACCTTAGATGTCCTGCTCTTCTATGTTGCAGTATTCATAACAGTAGAAGTTGCTACCTGCAGCGCCACCATCTGGCCAGTATACCAAGTCTTTGTAACAAGAAGGTATGTGTGACATCCCTTACCAGGGCCATAAACAGACATTGGGTATAAAAGTGATGTCTGCACGTACCCTCATCAGAACTGTTTTGCCACATACAGTAGTGCTACTATGGATTACAAAGGAAAGTCCTAGTAGGAGACCCTTAGACTTGCATGTAGGCCAGGCCCAGGGCAGTAGGTTAACCGTGTAGAGGAGACTTGAGACTGGGGAAAGATGAGGACTGTCCCCACAGGTAGGCCATGGAGTTCTGGTTAGGAAGAAACAGGGGGTAGGTGGGTGGGTGGGACTGAATACTGCAACATGGAAGAGAAGGACATCTAAGGTTATGGTAAGTTCTAACTCAACTATTCTAGGTCCTTCTATTCTCATGTTGCAGTATTCATAAATACAGTTGTGTACCCTTACCATAAATGTAGATGTTAAGAGTGTATTCACTGTTGCAGTCATCACATTTGGGTTATTCCTGCCAGGGTAACCCTTGGTCGGCCCGAATACCAGAGGCTTAGTATTTCTGCATCAGTTGCCGTCGCTCCAGGACGGACGTCCGGTCATCAGTAGTATAATATAAGGCAGCTGACGCCATTACATCAGTTTTTCTTGCCCTGTCAGGAGCCCCCAAGAGGGAGCTAGGTTATGGTGGAAGACCACTACCAGTAGAAAGTAAACACCAAAAATTCCTTGTAAGGAGAGACAGAGAGAGCGAGACAGACAAAGGGGATGGAGGGAGGGAAACCAGGACTGCAACAGTGAATACACTCGAACATCTACATTTATGGTAAGTGTACACAACTGTACTATGTTCTTCGTGTTTCACTATTGCAGTTATCACATTTGGGTTGACTCCCAAAGCTGAAGAAATGGGTGGAGGCAGTCAAGAAGTCTGTGGGCTGGCTAGGATGCCCTGCAAGATTGTGGGCTGGCTAGGATGCCCTGCAGAACTGTGGTGGCAAAGCCTGTCCTGGATTTGGAGAAGATAGGCAGGTGGTAATGCTTGGTGAAGGTATGAACTGATGTCCATGTTGCAGCCTCCAGGATGTCCCTAGTGGGGACCCCTCTGAGGAAAGTTGCAGAAGTTGCAGAGGTGGAGGTTGCTCTGGTAAAATGTGTCCTGACCCCCTTGGGGGGGGGGGGGTTCCCCGTGTTGCGTGTAGCAGAAATGCATGCAGTGTGCTATCCATTAGGAAATGGTTTGGATATGGCTTTGCCTTCTGCTCCTGCGGCAAAGCTGACTAACATTTGATCAGTCTTTCTAAATTATTTAGTCCTGTCTAGATAGAATCTGAGCTGTCTGTGCACATCTAGAAAGTAGACTATATTTCCCCCTTGTTTTGTGGGTTAGGGAAAAGGGTGAGCAAAGAATGGATTGGTTGAGAGCCACACTGGACACCACTTTTGACATGAAGGATGGGTTAGTCCTGAGGGATACCCTGTCAGCATAGAAAATGATGAAGGGCTCTACAGCCATTAGTGCTTGTAGCACAGATACTCTTCTTGCTGAAGTGATGGCTAGAAGCAAGGCTGTCTTCCATGTGAGAAACTAACTCTGCTGAAGCTGCTGGTTCAAAGGGGGGGGGGGGGCAGGGTGAGCTTTACCAACACAAAGTTTAGGTCCAAAGCTGGGGTAGGTGCTCTTCTGGGTGGCCTCAAGTTGCTAGCCCCTCTCAGGAACTGTTTGATGAGAGGGTGTGAGAAAAGAGGTGGCTTTGTGCTGAAATGAGCAGAGATAGCAGAGGCATGAATTTTAATAGAAGAAAAGGATAGACCACTGTGTAGTAGGTCAGCAAGGTAATCCAGGATGAGAGGTAGGGAGGGCTGTGCCATCCCAGCTCCCTTCGCCTGGATCCAGGTGCAAAACCTTTTCCATTTGTCCTCGTTTTTTCCTCCCTTGTTTTGAGCAGTACCCTTGTAATGAACAGTAGTGGGGGAAACGCATAGACCGAGAGGCTGACCCACTGGAAGGATAGAGCATCCACTTTCCAGGCCTTGCAGTGAGGCTGCCTGGTGCAGAACTTGCTGATCTGATGGTTGGATTGGGAAGCAAAGAGGTCGACCTTCGGGGTACACCATTTCTGAGTTACAAGGGTGAAGGTTCTTTGGTCTAGCTGCCACTTGTGTGGGTCCAGAAGACTTCTGCTTAGTTGTCTGCCATAGAGTTTAGAGAGCTTGGCAGGAGTTGTGCTAACAGTTGTAGTTGCATGGCTGAGGCCGTGTGCCAAAGGGTCATGGCGAGCCTGCATAGAGGGTATGAGTGAGTCCCTCCCTGCTTGTTGATATACCACATTACAGTTGTCTGTTTTGATCAGTAGATCCCCTGGGGAGTGGAGGGGTCTGAAAGCTGTCATTGCATGCTGGACAGCTAACATCTCTTTTTGGATGATGTGCAGATGTATTTGATGTGGGCTCCATTGGCCCTGTATGCACCTGCCATCCAGGTGTTCACCGCAGGCATAGTCTGATGCATCTGTGGTGAAGGTCTGGGTGGCGTGGGGTTGTGAGAAGGGTAGTCCCTTGTTGTGGTAGCATGCTGCTGCCCACCAAAGAAAATCTTTCCTTAAACAAGGTGTCATTGGTATAAGAGTTTCCAGGTCTTGAGAGTGTTGACACCAAAGACTTTTTAGGTACCATTGAAGTTCCCTCATATGCAGTCTGGCATACAGAATGAGTAGAATGCAAGAAGCCATGAACCCCTGAGCTTGCAAGATTTTTCTTGTGGATAACTGGGGTCTGGTGGCTAGTTGAGAGAAACAGGCTGTCAGGTAGGTTTGCTTTCTGGTGTAAGGAATGCCATCTGGGATGCTGTGTCTAGGCTTGCTCCCAGGAATATAATTTTTTGGATGGGTACTAGTTTGGATTTCTTTTTGTTGATAGTATACCCTTGGGGGGGTCAGTAGGTCCTTTACAAACGCCAGGTGCTTGAGCAGCTTTGTAAATATCCAGAGAGCAAAACGTTGGTGGCACACAGCAGGTACGTTAGCAAAAGTACATTTAATATAACAGAACACAGAGAAAGTAAGCGCTTTCGCGGACAACTCCCGCTTCATCAGACTAACATTAAACAGGTTTAACAAAACATTTCAAATAGACTCATAGATCACACAGCAACCAATAAAATCAAGACATAAAAGCATGTGGAGTACAAATTAAAGTGCTAGCACACCAATGTGCTAATGTTATAAAATAAAATAGTCAACAACTATACAAATATCTTAACTATTTAAAAAACTCTAATAATACCTTCATAAAGCCATGTATTAAAAAAAAAATATATATATATATATATATATATATACATACACACACACAAATATATTCATAAAATACTTTATATAAATCTGTGTGTTCAAAAAATGCAGTACATATAAAATGTATAAAATATATATAGAGAGGCTAAGCACAGTAAATACTACTAAAATGTATGTATTATATATACACATTACATACAAATATTAATGTTTCAGTGATCTTGCTCTTAAAAAAGTTTTTAAGGATACTTTATTATTAAGTCCAGGTGGTACATCTGCATGGAATTTGAGTATCCATTCCTGCTCAACACCTTCTGTACGACTATTCAAATTACCTCTAACAGGGACTATTTTAAGTACAAAAAAATTAAAACCAAGCGCGTTCTTCTTTGACGTGCATTGCAAGTGCACTGCTTTCCTTAGCATTCCTGACATCCCTTATATGCTCCAGTATTCTGTCTTTCAAAAGACGATTGGTCTTTCCTATGTAAAAAGCATAGCAGATTGTGCAATAACTAAAGTAAACCATGTTCTTCGTTTGACAATCAGCATAAAAATTAGACTCAAAGGTGAACCCCTTTGTCTGGATGTAAAAAGCGGCCTCCCACATGTATATATTGACAGGGTGTACACCTCCTACAACAGCATGTACCTGACCTGTCAGATTGATTACATTGTTGTACAATGTCAATCTTGTAACAGAGCTGTCTTTTCAAGGACCTGTTGTTCCTAAAGGTGAATCTAGGTTCATGTCCTATAACTCCATTTAATTATTTAACATTAGAAAGAACGTCCCAGTTATTCTTAATAATATTGCACACTATATTAACATTACTAGCATATGTGAGTGGCATTCTAAGAGCATCCATCTGAGAAGTATTATTATGGCCTGTATAGATGTTATCACTACTACATACTCCAATTTGTGTATTATAATATGGTTTACACCTACCACTTCTCTTTCTCTGTGCTAGTTCCAGTTGTGTGGCTATTTCATGCTCTCTATACCCTCTTGACATAAAAACTCTTGTTTTAGCACAAATAGTGCTGATTATAAAGCAATATCATCATTATGAAAACGCATAACACAACAGATTTGCCCTTTCAGGACATTTGCTCTAGTATGTTTAGGGTGCATACTGCTGTTATGAAGTACAGTATTCTTCTTGATGGGTTTCTTATACAAAGTAGTAGATACTAAATGAAATGCATCTCTACTAACCTTGACATCTAGAAATTCTATCTCCCTGTCAGAATGCTTATGAGTAAATTTAAGGAATGTAGTCACATTGTTTATGTATACAATAAATTCCTTAAGGCGCTCCACTGTATCATGCCACAAAAGGAAGATATCATCCATGAAACGTTTATACCAGACAATGGACATTGCAAATTCATTGCTGTTAATCACATGATTAACCTCCCATTGAAGAAGAGAGGTTGGCATAGCTGTTGGCACAGGCAGTACCCATAGTCACGCCAACCTTCTGTGTATAATATTCATCTCTGAACATAAAAATGTTGTTTTCTAGGATAATCTCAAGCAGTGCACACACTAAACTAATCTTATTAGGTTGCATCTCCTTTGTATGTAAAAGGTCTCTGACACTTACAATACCCCAGTCATTCGGGATTGTTGTAAAAAGCGATTCTATGTCTAATGTAACCAGCCAGCATGGATCTGCAAGTGCTTCAAGGTGTACACCTAACTCTACAAGGAAATCCTTAGTGTCCTTTAACACAGTTGTGCATCCACTCAAGATAGGACGTAAGGTATTCTTTACAAAAATTGAGAGAGGGTCTGTAGCCCATCCCCTACTGGACACAATTGGGCGCATAGGGGGGATTAGCAAGTTCTTTATGAATTTTCGGTACCCCATAAATGGTGGGAACCACTGGAAATTCAACAGTAAAATACTCAAAAAGTGACTGTGTAACCATACCTGTAATAAGAAGGTCAAAGACTAAAAACTGTACTTTGTCAGTAACTGCTTTAACCACAGCACATGAAATTACCTGGCAGGTCCCAGCATTATTAAGTCCATCATACCTTGTATATAAAAGTGTCTCTGTCAAGAATCACTATCCCTCCCCCTTTATCTGCTGGACGTATCTCTATGCATGTTAGTGCTTTCAAATCAACAAGTGCTTGTTTTTCAGCAACAGACAAGTTATTAAAACCATTGTTATGATTCATAGAAAGTCTGTTTCTCACCTACATCTACAAATACATCAATAGTAGAATTATTGGGGGGATATATACACTTGTTTTTTTTAAAAACACATTGTTCTTGTGTATTACCTTGAAACATTGTTTTAAGAGTTAAATCCTACCAAACAACCTCAGTTCTTTCAATACATTAACCAAGTCAGCCTTTTGAGCTGGTATAAAGCTCAGGCCTCTATAGAGCAAAGTCTTTTGTGCATCAGTTAAAACATATGATGAAATATTAAAAATTAAACCTGCTTGGCCCTCTTGCCATTCCGCATTTGTTCGACACTGTGTGGTCGACGCGATGTTTTCCCATTGAATACACGATTCCTGGATCGCCCTCTGATAGGCAGGGGATTGTGTAATAAAAAATTCTTCTGTGTTGTATAAGTACAGCTTCTGCAAAAGTAGTGCAGTTTTTTCCATTATTACCATAGTCCTTGCTGCCTGAAGCTATACTCAGTTCCTTGGGTTTAACTGCAGGTATACTGACATCACTAATGCTTGCCGTTTCTTTTGGTGTTACAGTTTTGTTCATATCATTAGTTACTGCACGCATGCCCTGATCAGTTAAGGCAAGTCTAGCACTAGCAAGTGAACCTGGACAAACTGGAGTCGACACAGCAGCATTTGAATTGTTTGTTATTACTTCTGTAGGAGCATTTAAGAGCATACAGGATGGAGTTACTGCTGACAGTCTCAGTATTACTATAATAGGTATTACGCCCTCTTCCTGTACTCCTAGGAGGTGCTTCCACATCATTCCCTTCCCTTTTCTAAGAAAAAGCGTTCCCAGCTGCAAAATCACTAAGATCTCTCTGTATTTTCTTAGTCTTGACACTTGATAGCCTCTTTTCATACATAGAAATATTTTCATGTAGGCTGTCAAGTTTATCAGCTACAAGATCAGCAGAAAAGTGTGTTAAGCATTTAATTCTGCATACTCTATGTCCTTGGCAGTGCAGATTCCTCAGGGTTGAAAAATTCAACCAGTAACTGCATGTACCTCTCACTACAGTCAAGATTAAGAAGCTGCCAGCGTCTCAATAATTCAGGGTACAACTGTCCATAACTGGGCATGGTAAGCACCCAAAGCCCCCTCGGCATGATGTTCAGATGAAGGACGCTTCTAAGTGGAAACGCTGCCATTGTAGTCGTTTATACTTATAAAGTTTGTTTTCAAACACTTTATATATTTTAAGGAAATTTTCTTGCTCATTATTATCAATATGTTGTGAGCTAAAATCTTGAGGCAAGTATGTAGCTTCTGACAACAAAGGATTAGAGTGCAAGCTCAGAAGAGAATCTAGTCGGTCACACATTCTTCTGCCACAGTCACTAACAAAAGAGAGCCCCACATTCGTGGCTGCTCCTGTATTTAGCGTTGTAGACTGACTGTCTGCCTGAATTAGGCAGTCTAAGTAGGGGTAAATTTGAATATTCCTTTGCCTGCAAAAGGCAATGGCGGGAGTGAGACATTTTGTGAAAACTCTGGGAGCAGTGGATAAGCCAAAGGGGAAGCCTAGAGAACTGAAAGTACAGTGATCCTGCCCAGAAACGTAGATATTTCTTGCACGATTCCCTGATTGGGATGTGTAGGCAGGTCTCTTTTAGGTCTATGGTGGCTAACCAAGCATCCTTGGAGAGCATAGGTAGTAGTTGCTGGAGGGTGAGCATTTTGAATTTTGGTATCACCAGAAAGGTGTTTAGAATGGATAGATAGAGGATGGGGTGCCAGGTGTCCTCTTTTTTGGGTACCCGGAAGAGTCTGGAGTAGAAACCTTGGCCTACTTGTTCTGCAGGAATGTGCTCTATTGTCCTCAGACAGCAGGCAAAGTACTTGCTTTTTGGCCTCTGTCCACTGGTTTGGGGGAAGATCTGGGAACCCTTTTGGGGTTGATAGTGTGTGGAAATAAAATGCGTATCGCTGGGACACTATGGTGAGGACTCAGTGGTCGTTGGTAATGGTGGCTCAGGTGCTTGCATGGGAGGAGAGTTTTCCTCCTAGGGGCAAGTGTAGGTGGGCAGAGGGAGGGGTGGAAGTGGAGAATCATTGAGAGTTCTTACCATGAGGGGGTGGCTTAGCACTCCCTGGATTTGAAGAGGAGGAACTCCATTGCTTAGGTCTCTGCATTCCCTGGGGCTGCTGTCCGGGGGGCCTACTTCCCCGGGGTCTGGACTAAGCTGACCTGGAGGGAGCAGGAAAGGACCAGTGTTTGGAGGGGCAATGCCTACTGAACTTGGGTGGCTGGACCTGCAGGAGGTCCTTAACTGTCTGCATACATTTAGCTTTTTCTTCCATCTTTAAAACCTCCTCTGCCTTGGTGCAAGGGTGCGTCCAATAATTTGGATTTGACATGGTCTGGCATGGGTTGTTCCTTAAGCTAAGCATGCCTTCTAAGGACAGAACCAGTGACTGCTGCCCTGCAAGATGCTTCTAGGGCATCAAAACTACATTGTAAGGTGTACTCTTGTAACTATTTTCTGCACAAGGAGGAAAGGATGATATTTTCTGTTTGAAAAGTTCCAGGGTATGTTGCTGAAATTTTAGCAAATGGAACTGAAAATTGAGTGCTCTAATAGCAACAGCAGCAGAGGTGTACACTTTTTTACCCCATCTGTCTAATGCTCGGGAATCCCTATCTGAGTGGATGGGATTCTTAGCAAAAGTTGCTTTAATTCCTTTAGGCCCTTGAGAAATAACCTCAGGGTCAGCAGTAGGATTTTTGAAAAGAAATTTGTGAAAGTCAGGGACTCTATAGTACCAGTCAGGTTTTCTGGGAGCAGGAGGGAGGGTGTCATGAATCAAACTAGATTCCATGAAAACATCATCCACAACATCCAGGACAGGAGGAATGGCCAGAGGTATGTGCTGTGGAAGATCTAAGAATTCCCAGAGTTTCTTTTTAGACTGAGGGTAGTCTTGACATTCCCATTGAAAATGCTCCCTTAAAAGTATGTAGGGTTCCCCCAAAGGAAAAGTCTTCGGGTGGAGAGGCTAAAGGAATGGATTCCTCTGTATCAGATGCCTCATAAGCAGAGAGGGGTTGCATGTCTTCATATTCAGATGCCTCAGAGTCATCGAACTCCTGTTCAGATAAAACTACTGGGGACAAATCTCTTTCTGTTTTGGAAAGGGTAGCTTGTCTTCCCTTGATCTTCTGCCATTTTAAGCATTTGAGACTGAGGCAAGGAAGCAGGTGCCTGAGATTGAGTCATTGGCTTCTTGGGTGTGGTTCGTAACCTGGGCCTTAGAAAAGTACAGTTTTTTACCTACCATAAATGTAGATGTTCGCGTGTTCACCCTGCTGCAGTCATCACACTTGGGTTATCCTGTCGTCAGGCGGTCCCGCAGTCGGATGGAATTCCAAAGTCTTGGTCCGGCGTCAGTTGCTGTTGCCTCTTCCCTAATGTCAGTGCGCCAGGGGTATATATATAATGCAACCAACGCCATTTTCTTCAGTTTTTCTTGCCCCAGATGTCAGGCGCCTCCCAAAAAGGTGGTCAGAATTTAGAACCAAATGGAGTAACCTCTGCATAAACACAAAATCCCTTCAGCTATAAGCAAATACATCAGTAAGGTATAGAAGAGATTTAGCCAGCAGATCAGAGGGGATGGAGGGAGGGTAACCTTGACTGCAGCAGGGTGAACACTCGAACATCTACATTTATGGTAGGTACAAAACTGTACTATGTTCATCATGTTACCCTGCTGCAGTCATCACACTTGGGTTGAATACCAAAGCTAAGGAAGGGGGGAGGTATCAGAGGGTTAGTGGAGGCTATAAGGCCCTGCAGAACTGCAGTGGCGAAGCCCGCCCTGGTCTTAGAGTAAAGAGGCAAGTGATAGTGTTTGGTAAAGGTGTGTACTGAACTCCAAGTTGCAGCTTCTAAAATCTCCTTGGTTGGAACCCCCCTGAGAAAGGCTGTAGAGGTAGCTGTTGCTCTGGTAAAGTGGGACCTAATGTTAGCAGGGACTGGTTTCCCATGATGGGTATAGCAGAAACGTATGCAATGGCCTATCCATTTAGAAATGGTTTGCTTTGATATAGCCTTCCCTTGAGAAGCTGTAGCATAGGATACAAAGAGTTGGTCAGATTTTCTGAAAGCCTTAGTTTTGTCCAAGTAGTAACGAAGTTGCCTGTGAATGTCCAAGGAATGCAGGAGTCTCTCACCTTTGTTCTGTGGATTTGGGAAGAAGGTGGGTAAGTGGATGGTCTGATTTAAAGCCACACTGGAAACCACCTTAGGCATAAAGGACGGATTAGTTCGTAGAGAAACTCTGTCTTGATGACAAATGAGGAAAAGGTTCCACTGCCATTAGTGCCTGTAGCTCTGAGACTCTTCTAGCTGAAGTTATTGCTAGGAGCAGGGCAGTCTTCCATGATATGAACTGAAGATCTGCAGAGAAAGCTGGTTCAAAGGGAGGTAGCGTTAGTTTTTCCAGAACAAAATTTAGGTCCCATGTTGGTGTAGGAGCTCTCCTGGGTGGTCTAATGT
The DNA here is from genome assembly GCF_019279795.1 of Protopterus annectens. NCBI lineage: Eukaryota > Metazoa > Chordata > Ceratodontiformes > Protopteridae > Protopterus > Protopterus annectens. Next base: position 417,576,010 of record NC_056729.1, read on the forward strand.
TTTTTGCCCCTCTGAGGAACTGCCTTAGAAGAGGATGTGAAAATAAAGGTGGATCCGTGTTGTAGTGAGCTGAAATAGCTGAAGCATGGATTTTAATGGAGGAAAAAGAAAGTCCTCTGTGCAACATCTCAGCTAAATACTGTAAAATGTGAGGCATGTGAGGCTGAATTGTGTCTTGGCCTTTAGCTTGGTTCCAGGCACAAAATCTTTTCCATTTGTCCGAATAAGCCTTCCTGGTGCTTGGCCTTCTGGCTTCCAGAATAACATCCAGAACTGCTTGGGAAAGAGGAGCTGGTTGGATGTTTAGTTGATTTGCCATGCAGCCAGATTTAAAGTTTTGAGCTGGCTTTGAAGAATCTGATTGTTTTGTTGTGTGAGCAAATGGGGGATTTGAGGCAATATCCATGGTGGGCTGTGGGCCATATTTCTCAATAGCGGGTACCAGTGCTGGCGTGGCCAGTCTGGGGCTATGAAAATCATTCGTGGTCTCTCCTTTTCGACTTTCAGAAGAACCTTTGTGAGGAGAGGCAATGGAGGGAAGGCATATACTGTCAGGTTTTTCCAAATGAAAGAGAGTGCGTCCACTTTCCAAGCTTGATGGTGAAATGTCCTTGTACAAAATTTTGTTAGTTGATAGTTTTGAGGACTGGCAAACAGGTTTATGTCTGGAAGACCCCATTTTTGAGTTATCATTGCAAATATCTGTGGATCTATTTTCCACTCGTAAGGATCCTTGATGTTTCTGCTGAGGTCGTCTGCCAATGTGTTTTTCAGTCCTGGCAGGAATTGAGCTTGTAACTGAACTTGGTAAGCCAGAGCTGTGTTCCATAAGATCATTGCTTGCCTGCATAGAGGGTAGGAATGTGTACCCCCTTGTTTGTTTATGTACCACATTACTGTGGTGTTGTCCGTCTTTATTGCAAGTTGTCCTGGATGTAATAGATCCTTGAAGGCTGTCAGAGCTTTCTGTACAGCGAGCATCTCTTTTCGATTTATGTGCAGATTTCTTTGATCTGCAGTCCATAGGCCTTGAATGCATTGTCCTGCCATGTGTGTCCCCCAGGCGTAATCTGAAGCATCTATTGTGATAGTTTGCCTGGCTGGGGGCAAGGTGAAAGGCTGACCCTTGTTGTGGTGACATGCCTGTGACCACCATAGAAATTCCTGTTGTAGGTAGGGAATGAGGGATATCATTGTGTCCAAGCTGTGGCTGTGTTGAGACCATACGCTTTTTAGGTACCACTGTAATTTCCTCATATGCAGCTTTGCAAATGGTATTAGTATGCAAAATGCCATGAAGCCCAAGGCCTTCAGAATTTTTCTTGCAGTTAATTGGGTCTTTGTTGCCATTGTCTTGAAATATTGAGTCAGTTGTAGTTGTTTGTCTGGCGTAAGATAAGTCTTCTGGGCCGTTGTATTCAAGCTGGCACCCAGGAATGTCATTATTTGTGAGGGTACTAATATTGACTTCTTTTCGTTTACCGTGTACCCCAGGCAGTTTAGTAGATGCTTTACAAAGGCCAGATGATGTAAAAGAATGTCTTTGCTTTCTGTTTGGATGAGGCAGTCATCCAGGTATGGATATATTTTAATTCCTCTTTGTCTGCAGTATGCAATTACTGGTGCCAGGCATTTTGTAAAGACTCTGGGTGCAGTAGATAAGCCAAATGGCAGTGCAGAGAATTGGTAATGGGTTGAACCTGCAATGAAACAGAGGTATCTTTTGCAACTTTGTCTGATGGGGACATGCAGGTATGCCTCCTTGAGGTCCAACGTTACTAGCCATGCTTCCTTGCCCAACATGGGAAGTAGCTGCTGTAGTGTTAGCATCTTGAATTTGGGTACTTGCAAGTAAGTGTTTAGAATTGAAAGGTCCAGAATTGGTCTCCAGGCATTGTCCTTTCTGGGCACTAGAAAGAGTCTTGAGTAAAATCCTTGGCCTTGCTCTCGAGTAGGTACCAGCTGAATGGCTCTCATGTCCATGAGAGCTGTAATTTGTTTTTGTGCCTCTACCCATTGATTTTGTGGCAGGTTTGGCATTCCTCTTTTCATTGGCAAGGTGTGAAAGTGGAATCTGTATCCTCGTAAAATTATGTCTAGGACCCATTTGTCCTTTGTGACAATGTGCCAGTTGTCTGCAAAAAGTGTGAGTTCCCCCCCCCCCCCCAAGGGGGCTGCCAAGAGAGTACTGCTTGGCCAGATGAGGTGCAAGTCATTGAGTTTGCCTTCTGGTGGATTGAGACCTGTCTTCTCCTCCCTTCTGTATTGTAGTGCCCCATTGGTGAGGTTTATACTGGGCTTGTGGTTGTCCTATGCCCCTTGGGCGTCTGTATTTACCCCTCTGGTCTGTCAGTAGCTGGAAAGGACCAATTTCTTGTTGGCCAGTTTCTGCTGAAGCGAGGGGGTTGTACCTGTAGGAAATTTTTGACTGTCTGCATAGATTTTGCCTTATCCTATATTTTCTTTAAAACTTCTTCTGCTTTAACTCCAAAAAGAACATCCTGCTGTAAGGGAGCATCCAGTAATTTTGCTTTAACATGATCAGGCAGAGTTTGTTCCTTTAACCAAGCATGCCTGCGTATAACAGACCCAGTGACAGCTGCTCTGCAGGAGGCCTCCAAGGAATCAAACCCACATTGTAAGGTATGTTTGCCCACCTGCTCAGTGGCGTGCAACAGATCCTGTACTTCTTTCAATTCAGATTGTTGAGGGAGAGTGGTTATTCTTTACTTTAACTGAGAGATTAGGAATTGCTGATACTTAAGCATGTGAAATTGGCAATTCAGTGCCCTCATAGCTAGTGTGGCTGAGGTGTAAACCTTTTTCCCCCCACCTGTCTAGTGCTCTGGAATCCCTCTCAGAAGGTACTGGGTTTTTAGCCATAAAAGCCTTAGCCCCCTTGGGACCCTGGGAGATAGTCTCTGGGTCAGCTACAGGGCTTTTGTAAAGAAATTTGTGGGACTCAGGCACTCTATAGTATCTGTCAGGCTTAGCCGGAGCAGGAAGTAGAGAGTCTGGGTTGAAACTGGGTTCTAAATAAACATCATCCACAATGTCCAAAACTGGTGGGATGGCTAGTGGTCTGTGTTGGGGGAGTAACAGATACTCTCTGAGCCTTTTCTTTGAGTCAGAGTAGTCCTGACCCTCCCAGTGAAAGTGTTCCCTCATAGTGTGTAAAGTTTCCCCAAAGGAGTAGTCTTCAGGAGAAGCTGATGGAAAAGAGTCCTCAGCATCAGAATCTTCATAAGGAGAGAAGGAGTAATCTTGGTCCTCAGAGGAGTCTGAAGAAATGGACACTTGTTCAGAGGATGCATAATCTTCCTCTTGTCTAGGCCTTTTGTCAGGAGGGGGCTGGGAACCCCTGATTAGAGAAATCAAATCTTCAGCCATTTTGAGCATCTGTTTCTTAGGCATAGGGCCTTGAACAGGAGACTGAAGTGCAGTCCTTTTAGATTTAGTAGGAGTCTTCGACTTAGAAAACGTTTTAATGGTGAGAGTCGTCTGTCTGAAAACACCTTCAGAAACCGATGGCGTTTCTGCAGCACCGACGTCTTTTGTAGCAATGTCATCGGATGGGCCTGAACTAAATGGCTGCGTCGGCCTGGTGCATTCCGCCAAAAGTTCCGTAGCGGTCTTGGGTTCCAGATCTGCGGTAGTCAGGGGCTGCATCGGAGCCTCACTGAGGACCGGAGACCGGATCAGCCGAGGCCTTGGAATCTGGCTTAGGCCTGGGCTGTCTGTCCTTATCCTTGCGTTTTTTGTGCATGCCGGTAGTTGGTTGCTCCGACGGCATGGTGTAGTTAAATTTCCTACCGAAGTAGTGTCGTGCGAAATCAAAGTGTCTTAATAGTATGCTTATTAAACCTAGCACAAAACAGACAAGTAGTGACGTCGTGGTCTAGGCCTCGGCAAGGTATGCAATAAGAATAAAAATCCTTATGAGGTATTTGCTTCCCACAAGAAATACAGCTGTTAACTTTTTCTGACATCGGTCTGAGGCAAGAAAAGTTTCCCCAACGGGGTACTTAGCTTTATAGAAGACTTCGGTCTGAAATTCGAATTCGAAAATCTCAGGAGTTGGCCGACCAGCACTTGTGAACTGCTTCTGCTTCGGGCACCGCGTGGCAAGAAAGACTGAGGAAAATGGCGTTGGTTGCATTATATATACCCCTGGTGCACTGACGTCAGGGAAGAGGCGACAGCAACCGACGCCGGACCAAGACTTTGGAATTCCGGCCGACTGCGGGACCGCCTGACGACAGGATAACCCAAGTGTGATGACTGCAGCAGGGTAACACAATGAACATCTCTGTAGTTTTACAAAGAATAGTAGACATGAAAGAAGTGGTCAGTCTATGTCGAGAATCAGTAGTGCGAAGTACTTCCTCGGAAGCTGATGCCTGCTCAGCGGCTCCGGACCCCATCCAAGGTAGAGACGACAGGATCCTTAGTCTATGAAGAATTTTGCAACATAAAGGGTCTCGGTAGCGGCCTGTGAATCCACAGAAGTGGGCATCAGGGGCCGCGGCCTGCAATTCAACAGAAGCGGGCATCAGGGGCTGCAAAAGCACCTCACTGAGGACTGGAGAACTGACAACTAGCTTAACGGAAGAGTCGTCGGTAGGTTTGGGCCTGTGCAGTCTGTCTCTGTCTTTATCCTCACGTTTTTTCGTAAGATCTGCTGTCGGATGGCTTAATGAAGCCATAATGGAAATTGAGGACAGAGCAAAAATATTTAGCTACAATAAGGGCCCAACGACGTATAGTTCTGGCATTGAACAAAGCACAAAAGCGACAGCGGGGTACGTTATGGTCTGAGCCTAAGCAAGTGATGCAGTAAGAATGAAAGTCTCGGTTTTGTATTTGCTTTCCACATTCGAGATAATTATTAACTTTTTCTGACATCGGTTAGAGTAAGAAAAAAGGATCCCCAATGGGGCACTTAGCTTTAGAAGACTTCAACTTCAGTAGAGAAAACAAAAACTCAGGTAGTGGCCAACCGGCACTCGTGCGAACTGCTTCTGCTTCGGGCTCCTCGGCAAGAAAGACTGGTGTAATGGCGTTGCCTGCCTTACTTTATACTACTGATGACTTGACGTCAGTCCTGAAGTGACCGCAACCGACGAAATACTAAGCCTCTGGTATTCAGGCCGACTGAGGGCTACCCTGGCAGAGATAACCCAAATGTGATGACTGCAACAGTGAAACACAAAGATAATCAGTAGGGTGAGTACTAGAGCTATAAGTATGAACCTGGGTGGAGGAAAGGTTTCCGTGATCAACTAAGCCCTGGAGGACTGTCCTGGCAAAGCCTGTTCTTGCTCGAGAGGCCATGTCCAGCTTGTAGTGCTTGGTGAAGGTGTGTACTGAGGTCCAAGTGACTGCTTCTAAAATGGAGGTGAAGTCCATGCCTTTGCAAAAGGCAGTAGAGGAGGCAGCTGCCCTGGGTAGAGTGAGGTTTAACATCGTCTTGCAAGGATTTCCCATGATGGGAGTAGCACAAAGAAGTGGATTTGGAGATCCATGAGGAAATGGTCTGTTTTGAGACAGCCATCCCTAGGGCTCTGGGATGGAAGGAAATAAATCAGATTTCCTAATAGACTTAGTTTTGCCAAAGTAATATCAGAGTTGTCTGTGCACATCCAGGGAATGTAGAGTCCTCTCTGAGGAGTTTTGTGGATGAGGGTAGAAATCTAGTAGGTTAATGGTTTGATTTAATGAAAGTTCATTAACTACCTTGGGCATGAAGGAAGGGTTGGGTCCTGACTGCCACTCTGTCCTTGGGGAAAACAAGGTAAGGAGAGATGGCCATAAGGGCTTGTATCTTTGAGACCCTCCTGGCAGAGGTAAGGGCCACTAGCAGACCTGTTTTCAGGGTGCGCAACTTCAGGGAAACTGAGTGAACTGGCTCAAAAAGAGGTAAGGTTAGCTTTTCTAAAATGAAATTTAGGACCCAAGGAGGGGGGAATGGGTCTCTTGTGTGGTCTGATGTGGAGAACTCCTTTCATAAAAAGCTGGACTTCCAGTCTGGATGCCAGAGGGGGTGAAATGGGCAGACAGGCAGAAATAGCAGACAAGTGGACTTTGAAGAATAAGTTAGTCCTGAATGGAGTAGCTCACACAAACAGGATAGGACCATTGGTATTGGAGTAGTAAGAGGGCCCTGGTAATTTCCTTTGACACCACTTGGAGAATCTGCACCACTTCGATACATAGTTTCTTCTAGTGCTAGGTTTTCTGGCCTCCTGCAGAACACGGAGTATGTCCTCTGAATATAGGTGCCTGTAAGGGATTATAATCCTATCACCCATAAGGTCAATTTCAGGTTGTTCACCTGTGGGTGGAGTAGGGATCCCTTGTCCTGTGTGAGCAGGTCTAATCAGTGGGGTAACCTGTGGTGATCACCCTTGGCTAGTAAGTGTAGGAAGGGGAACCGATGCAGTCTTGGCCAATACTGGGTCACCAGTAGGATTTTGGGTTTGTCGTCCTGAATTTTCGGGAGGACTTTCTGAATTAGTGTGAAAGGGGGGAAGGCGTAAAGGTAATTCCCCTCCCAAGAAAAGGAGAATGCATCCACTTTCCAAGCTTGTGGATGTGGATCCCTTGTGCAGAAGCTGGGCATCTGCTTGTTCTGGGGGAGGCAAAGAGATCTGCTTGTGGAATACCCCACTTGTGTATCAGATCCAGAAAGACCTCTCTCTAAAACATCCATTCGCGAGGGGGAGGTGAGGTTCTGCTGAGTTTGTCTGCCATAACATTCTCTGTTGAGGGGATATACATAGCTACCAGGTGGACCTGGAGGGCTAAGGTCCAAATCTGGATGGCCAGGCTGCATAGGGGGGTAGGACCTGTTCCCCCCTTGCTTGTTGATGTACCACAGGACAGTCATATTGTCTGCGATTACTTTCAGGGTTCCTGGCAGGATAGTGGGTTTTTGAATGTTAGAAGGGCTTAATAGCAATGTCCTCATTTCCTTGATGTTGATGTGGTCCTTTAGCCTTTGAGTGGACCATTTGCCTTGAACTGAGAATTGCTGTTGGTTTGTTAAGAGCACTGCACCCCACCCCAGGTCTGATGCATCTGTGGAGACCTGTTGTTGTGGGGCTGGAACTTGAAGGCAGATTCTTAGGTTGAGTTGCAGTGCTGAGATGCACCACCTGATTTCCTTTTTTTAGCACAGGAATAGTGGAAGAGACGAGTCCATGTGTTGGGAGTGTTGGCTCCACAGATTTCACAAGACCCACTGGATTTTGCGCATGTGGAGTCTTGCCAGAGGTAACATGGGTATCAGGGATGTCATGTGGCCTAGCATTCTCAGGAATTCCTGAGCTGTCAAGGAGGAGTGGGTAAGGACCTGACTCAAGTATATGCAAAAGTCTGTTATCCTTCGGTCTGGAATGTAGGCTTTCATGCTCTCTGTTCTGATCCTGCATCCCAAGAAAACCAAATCCTATGCGGGGGTCAGGTGTGATTTTTCTAGATTTAGGGTGAACCCTAATTGAGTTATGGAGGAAGACACCTATTGTAGGTGAAGTAGTAGAACTTTGTAGTTTTGATGAAGGATGAGCAGCTAGTCTAGGTATGGGTGTATCTGTATACCCTGGGTCCTGCAGTGAGCAATGAAAGGGGCTAGGCACTTTGTAAATACTCGAGGGGCAGTGGAGAGACCAAAGGGCAAGGCAGAGAATTGAAAATGACAGGAGCCTATTGCAGAACTGAGGAATTTGCTGTAATTTGGAAGAAGGCAGTCTTTTCTTGGTACAAGAAATATCCTGGAGTAAAAGCCTGTGTTTCTTTGTGAGGTGGGCACCTGTTCTATGGTGCCCGTGAGTTAGGGATTTGTTGAATGATGGCTGGGAATAGGTGGATTTGGTTTCTTGGTGGTTGAGGGATACCTTGAAAAGGTGGGGGCATCCAACAGGTCATGAAATATCCTCTCTAAATGATTGAGAGGACCTGTTGTTCTGCTGTCATTCTTCACCAGGAGGGTAGGGAGAGAGTGAGGCGAAGGAATAAGGGTGTTTCTGGATACAACTGGGGTGAGTCACAGTGGAGGTGGTCTGGATTGGTCAGCGACTCCGAAAGGATGTAGTAGAGGAGCTGGTGGGAAACCTGGAAGAACTTTTTCTGGGATGTCTACATCCCTTAGATGGAAGGGCTGAGTGAAAGGACTGCCTTATAACAAAGAAGGGCTTATATGGGTAATTCCTGTGGTATCTAGGAGTAGGGGATATCAGAAGATGTTTGAGATTCTGTAATTCTTTTCCCTTTGCTTATAGGGATTTGAGGAGGTCAGTAGAAGCCTGTCCAAAGAGGGTCTTATTGTCCAAGGGTGCATCCAGTAATTTTGTCTGAACATCCATGGGGAGAGGTTGAAGCCTTACCCAGGAATATTGTCTTAGTACTGATCCTGAAGCAGCTGATTTAGATGAGACGTCCTCAGCATCGAAACTGCACTTCATGGAGTGCCTGGTCACCTGGGATGCTGTGGAAAGTAGGGAATTAACTTGTGCTTTTATAGGGGAATCCTGTACCCCGGACAGAAGGGTAGAGGATTTGGAAATGTTATCTAAAACATACCTAGCCATGTGTGTTTGGCAGTTCAAGGCCCTTATGGCCACCTTTGTTCCCAGTCTGTCCATAAATTTGCTGTCTTTATCCGTTGGGTAAAGGGCAGCGGAAGGTAATTGCCTTGAAGTTTTGTCTGCAGAGACAGCTATGAAGTACAGTTGTGTACACTTACCATAAATGTAGATGTTTGAGTGTATTCACTGTTGCAGTCATCACCTGTGGGGCTAACCCTGCTCTGGTAGCCCTTGGTTGGCCCGAATACAACAGTCATTGTTTTTGTGCACCGGCTGCAGTCACCTGTAGTCTGACATCAGGTCGTCAGTGCTGTAAAGCAAGGCAAGCACAGATGATGACTGCAACAGTGAAGCATGAAAAACATCAGCTGGATCTGTTGGTGGATTTCTAAACAGAAACTGGGTGTCCTAGAGGACCTTATAGAAACCGTCTGGTCATTTAGATGCTGGAGGTTGAGTCAGGAGACTGAGAAGCAGCCAAAAATGCATCCTGAAAAGCAGGTAGTAAAGGAGGAACAGCAAAAGGGGATGGTTGCTCCATTTGCAAGAGGTCAAAATACCTTTTCCTGAAGTCAGATACCTCTGAAGCCTGCCACTTAAAATGTCCCCTCATGGGGGAGTCAGTATCCCCAAAGGTAAATACTTCTCCTGGGGATTCAGGAGAAATGGAATCCTCCACCTCTGAGGTAATGAAATCCTTAGGGGAGTCTATTTGGGTTTCATAAGAAAAGGATTCCTCAGAAGAGGAGTAGTTTTCCTCAGATACCTGTAAAGGTGGCTGAGGTGAGAGAGTAGGGGGAAAGCTGTTGTGCCTGCAAGGCCTGAAAAGCCTTAAAGAGACACAAAAGTACAGTTGTGTACCTACCATAAATGCAGATGTTCGAGTGTATTCACTGTTGCAGTCATTACTCTTGGGTTATACTGCTGGCAGGATACCCTCAGTCGGCCAGAATTCCAAAGTCTAGGTCCGGCGTCGGTTGCTGTCACCTCTTCCCTGACGTCAGTGCGCCAGGGGTATAAAAGATGCAGCTGACACCATTTTCTTCAGTTTTTCTTGCCCCAGATGTCAGGTGCTCCCAAAGTGGTAGGCTAAAAATATTATGCCAATAATTAAGCATGCAGTAAAATAAACATTTCCTTCATCTATAAGCAAATACACCTCATAGGTTGTATAAGATAGAGAAGTATAGGTAAGTCCCAGCAAAGAAAAGGGGGATGGAGGGTGGGTAACCTGGACTCCAAGTTGCAGCCTCTAAAATGTCTTTGGTTGGTACTCCTCTGAGAAAGGCTGCTGAAGTGGCTGCTGCCCGGGTAGAATGAGGCCTAATGCCCTTGGGCACTGATTTGCCATGTTGTGAGTAGCAGAAAAGTACAGTTTTGTACCTACCATAAATGTAGATGTTAGAGTGTTCACACTGCTGCAATCATTACAGTTGGGTTATCCTGCCATCAGGCGGTCCCCGCAGTCAGCCCGAGTTCCAAAGTCTTGGTCCGGCATCAGTTGCTGTCACTTCTTCCCTGACGTCAGTGCGCTAGGGGTATACAAGATGCATCCAACGCCATTTTCTTCAGTTTTTCTTGCCCCAGATGTCAGGTGCCCCCAAGTAGGTAGGCAATACATATTGCTAATCAAAAATATACAATAAAAACAATACCTCCAGTTACCAGCAAATACACCCCAAAGGTTGTATAGGATAGAAAGGTATAGATAAGTCCAGCTAGTTCAGAGGGGATGGAGGGAGGGTAACCTGGACTGCAGCAGTGTGAACACTCGAACAACTACATTTATGGTAGGTACAAAACTGTACTATGTTCATCGTGTTACACTGCTGCAGTCATTACAGTTGGGTAGAATCCCAAAGCTGAGGTTGGGTGGTTGGTCTATAAAGAGTTAGGATTGGCTATGAGACCCTGCAGAACTGCAGTGGCAAATCCTGCTCTGGATTTAGAGTAGAGAGGCAGGTGGCAGTGCTTGGTAAAGGTGTGCACTGAACTCCAAGTTGCAGCCTCCAAAATTTCCTTGGTAGGTACTCCTCTGAGAAAGGCTGTTGAAGTGGCTGTTGCCCTGGTGGAATGTGGCCTAATGTTATTCGGGACTGATTTTCCATGGTGTGTGTAGCAGTACCGAATACAGTGTCCTATCCACTTGGATATAGTCTGCTTTGAGATAGCCTTGCCCTGTGATCCTGCAGCATAGCATATGCTACAAACAGTTGCTCAGTTTTCCTGAAAGCCTTTGTTTTGTCCAAGTAGAAGCGTAGCTGCCTGTGTATTTCCAAAGAATGCAGAAGTTTCTCCCCTTTATTCTGGGGGTTTGGATAAAAAGTTGGCAAATGGATGGTTTGGTTAAGAGCCACACTAGATACCACCTTTGGCATAAAGGTAGGGTTTGTCCTTAAAGATACCCTGTCCTGATGATGATGCCTGTAGCTCTGAGACTCTTCGTGCTGAAGTTACTGCCAGGAGCAGAGCTATTTTCCATGATAAAAATTTTAGATTGGCTGTATTGGCTGGCTCAAAAGGTGGCAGGGTCAGTTCTTCCAAAACGAAATTGAGGTCCCAAGTTGGTGTTGGTGCTCTCCGGGGCGGTCTTATGTTTTTAGCCCCTCTGAGGTACTGCTTTAGCAAGGGATGAGAGAATAAAGGAGGATCCGTGTTGTAATGTGCTGAAATGGCAGAGGCGTGGATCTCAATTGATGAGAAGGCTGGGCCTCTGTTGAACATCTCAGTTAAGTATTGTAAACTCTGAGGAATGTTTGGAACAAGAGGGTCAAGGCTTTGAGCCTGGTTCCAGGCGCAGAATCTCTTCCATTTTTCTGAGTAAGCTTTCCTGGTGCTAGGCCTCCTGGCCTCCAAAATGACATCCATAACAGCTTTAGAGAGAGGTGTTGTCTGTTTGACTAATGTATCTGCCATGCAGCCAGGTTTAGGGTTTTGAGCTGACTGTGCAGGATCAGACTGTTTTGTCGAGTCAGAAGGTGGAGTTTGAGGCAAAATCCATGGTGGGCCTTGAGCCAAGTTCCTTAAGATAGGGTACCAGTGCTGGCGTGGCCAGTCTGGAGCAATCAGGATCATCTGTGGTTTTTCTTGTCTGGCTTTTAGGAGTACCTTTGAAAGGAGAGGCAGTGGCAGGAAGGCATAAACTTTCAGGTTTTTCCAGCTGAACAGAAGAGCATCCACTTTCCAAGCTTGTTTGTGATAAGTCCTTGTGCAGAATTTTTGTAGTTGGCAATTCAGTGGGGAGGCAAAAAGATCTATGTCTGGGCATCCCCACTTTTGCGTTACCATGCTGAAGATTTGTGGATTCAATCTCCATTCGTGAGGGTCCATGATATTTCTGCTTAGATCGTCTGTCAGAGTATTTTTCTTTCCCGGCAGGAATTGTGCTTGCAGGTGAACTTGATACGTTAGAGCTGTGTTCCACAAGGTCATGGCTTGCCTGCATAAGGGATAAGAATGAGTGCCCCCTTGCTTGTTTATGTACCACATTACTGTGGTGTTGTCTGTCTTTAGTAGTAATTGTCCTGGATGTAGAAGGTCCTTGAAAGCTGTTAGGGCATTTTGAACAGCCAACATCTCTTTTTGATTGATGTGAAGATGCATCTGGTCTGTGGTCCAATTGCCCTGAATGCATTTTCCTGCCATGTGTGCTCCCCAGGTGTAATCCGAAACATCAGTTGTTAAGAGTTTGCCTGGCTGTGGGGTGGGTAAAAGGCTGACCCTTGTTTAGGTGACATGCCTGTGCCCACCATCGAAACTCCTGTTGTAGGCAGGGAATCATTGATACTACTGCTACTAAACTGAGTGTTGAGTCCAAACACTTTTCAGGTACCATTGTAATTACCTCATATGCAGTCTAGCATATGGTATTAGTAGTATGCAGGATGCCATGAATCCCAGGGCCTGCAGAATTTTTCTTGCAGGGAGATGGGGCTTTCTTGCCAGCAATTGAAAATATTGAGTTAGTTGAACTTGTTTGACTGGCGTGAGGTAAGCCATGTGGGCCGTTGTATTTAAGCTGGCACCCAGGAATATAATCTGTTGCGAGGGCACTAGTTTTGACTTCTTTTCGTTTACTGTGTACCCTAGAGAAATGAGCAACCTTTTTACAAATGCCAGATGCTGTAGAAGAATGTCCTTTGTCTCTGCTTGAATGAGGCAGTCGTCCAGGTATGGATATATTTGAATTCCTTTTTGTCTGCAAAATGCAATTACTGGTGTCAGGCACATTGTGAAGACCCTGGGCGCAGTAGATAAGCCAAAGGGCAGTGCAGAGAATTGGTAGCGCATTGTACCCGCTTTGAATCTGAGGTATCTCCTGCAATTTTGTCTGATAGGGACATGCAGGTATGCCTGTTTGAGGTCCAGAGTAACAAGCCAAGCCTTCTTGCCCAGCATGGGTGGAAGCTGCTGTAATGTCAACATTTTGAATTTCGGAATATCCAGGTAAGTATTCAGAATTGAAAGGTCTAGTATGGGCCTTCAAGGCCTTGTCCTTTCTGGGGACCAGGAAGAGTCTGGAGTAAAATACTTGTCCTTGTTCCTGCTGCGGTACTTTTTGAATAGTTCTCATGTCCATGAGGGCTGAAATTTGTTTTTGTGCCTCTGCCCATTGATTTTGTGGCAGGTCTGGCATTCCTTTTAGCCTTGGTAAAGTATGAAAGTGGAATCTGTAACCTTGAGACACAATATTCAGGACCCATTTGTCTTGGGTGATTGTTTGCCAGTTTTGAGAAAAAAGTGCTAGTTTTCCCCCTAAGGGACGTGCTTGGCGTACGAAGGGGAAAGTCATTGTGACTGTTTCCTGTAAGGTTGAGACTTGTCCTCACCACCTTTTGGGGTTGAGGTGCCCCACTGTCGTCTGTTTGAGCCTTGGGGTTGAGATCTGCCTCTTGGGCATCTGTATCTGCCTCTCTGTGGCCTGTCTGACACTGGAAAGGACCAATTCTTTGTTTGCCAATTTCTGCTAAACCGAGGTGGCTGTACCTGTAAGAAATCCTTGACTGTTTGCATAGATTTAGCTTTATCCTCCATTTTCTTTAACACCAAACAAAGTATCATGCTGTAAAGGAGCATCCAATAATTTTGCCTTAATATGATCAGGTAAACTTTGTTCTTTTAACCAAGCATGTCGTCGAATCACAGAACCTGTAACTGCGGCTCTACAAGAGGCCTCTAAAGAATCAAAACCACATTGCAGAGTACGTTTTCCCACCTGTTCAACTGCATGCAATAAATCCTGCATTTCTTTACAATCAGGAGCTTCTAAGCTTGCAAGCATTTTCTGTTTTAACTGAGCCATTAAATATTGTTGGTACTTAAGCATGTGAAACTGGCAATTTAAAAGCTCTTACTGCTAAAGTTGCAGAAGTGTATACTTTCTTCCCCCATCTATCCAAAGCTCTGGAATCTCTATCAGAGGGTACTGGATTTTTTGCAATGGAAGCCTTAACCCCTTTTGGACCCTGGGAAATAGTTTCTGGATCAGCAGAAGGGGTTTTCTAAAGAAACTTGTAAGAGTCAGGGACTCTACTATCTATCCGGCTTGGCTGGAGCAGGGGCAAAGAGTCCGGAGATAAACTGGATTCAGAGAACACATCATCCACAATATCTAGCACAGATGGAATAGCCAGGGGCCTTTGTTGAGGCAATAAGAGAAAATCCCTGAGCCTTTTCTTGGATTCTGAGTAATCCTGGCTATCACAATGGAAATACTCCCTCATGGTATGCAAAGTTTCCCCAAAAGAATAATCCTCAGGAGGAGAGGCTGAAGGGATGGATTCTTCAGCATCAGAGTCCTCATAGGGGGGGTAGAAAGTATCCCTGGTCTGAAGAGGAATCAGAGGAAATGGAAACCTGATCAGAGGAGTCATAGTCTGTATCCTGCCTAGGCCTTTTCTCAGGAGGGAGATGGGAACCCCTGATTAGAGTGATGAGGTCTTCGGCCATTTTAAGCATCTGTTTCTTAGGCATGGAGGACTGTCCAAGAGAATGCTGTACTTGTTTGTCTTTAATGGTACCTTTGTCTTGGCTGTTTTAATGGTAGGTTGTGAAGGTCTGAAAACACCCTCAGAAGCTGATGCCTGCTCAGCGGCTCCGGACCCATCTGAGGGATTAGTTTCCGTAGACCCAATACCTTGAGTTTCCAGAGGCCTAGATGTCACCACGTGGGAGTCGGAAGCAGCCTGTGGCTCTGAGGTAGCGGGTGTCAGGGACTACGAAAGCGCCTCACTGAGAACCGGCGACTGGCCTAGAAGAGGTTTCGTCGGTTTTGGACCTCGGATGCCTGTCTTAATCCTTGTCTTTGCGTTTTTTCAGTATTGAGGTAGTCGGCTGATCCGACGGCATCGTATAATTGAACCTTCGGCCAAAGTAGTGCAAAGCAAAATCAAAACTTTTTTTATAATGCGTTTGTTAAATCTAGCACAAAACCGACAACTAGTGATGTCGTGATCAGGGCCTAGGCATGGAATACAGTAAGAGTGGAAGTCCGTATGAGGTATTTGCTTCCCACAAGAAATACAATTATTAACTTTTTCTGACATCGGTCTGAGGCAAGAAAAAAGTTTCCCCAATGGGGTACTTAGCTTTATTGAAGACTTCGGATCTGAAATTTGACTTCAAAAATCTCAGGAGTTGGCCGACCGGCACTTGCAAACTCCTTCTGCTTCGGACACCGCGCGGGCAAAAAAGACTGAAGAAAATGGCATCGGATGCATCTTATATACCCCTTGCACACTGACGTCAGGGAAGAAGCGACAGCAACCAACGCTGGACCAAGACTTTGGAACTCGGGACCTCCTGACGGCAGGATAACCCAACTGTAATGACTGCAGCAGTGTAACACGATGAACATCAAATGTAGCGGCCTATCCATTTTGAAATAGTCTCTTTTGAGAGAGGCTTTCCTTGAGATCCTGCAGCATATGCCACTAAAAGTTGCTCAGTTTTCTGAAAGCTTTAGTTCTGTCCAAGTAGAAGCACAGTTGTCTGTGTATGTCCCAGGAATGCAGAAGTCTCTCACCCTTATTCTGTGGGTTTGGATAAAAGGTAGGCAAATGAATGGTTTGGTTAAGGGCCACACTGGACACTACCTTAGGCATAAATGTTGGGTTTGTCCTTAGAGAAACCCTGTCTGGATGGAAAATGATGAAAGGTTCCACAGCCATGAGTGCTTGTAACTCTGAAACTCTTCTTGCAGAGGTTATTGCTAGGAGCAGAGCTGTTTTCCAAGATAAAAACTTTATATCAGCTGTATTGGCTGGCTCAAAAGGCGGCAGTGTGAGTTTTTCCAAGACATAATTGAGGTCCCATGCAGGTACTGGGGCTCTCCTTGGAGGCCTTATGTTTTTGGCCCTTCTGAGGTACTGCCTTAGCAATGGATGAGAAAAAAAAAGGAGGTTCCGTATTGTAATGAGGTGAAATGGCAGAGGCATGAATTTTAACTGATGAAAAGGATAGGCCTTTGTCTAGCAACTCAGGTATTGTAAAATCTGTGGAATGTTTGGTATCGATGTGTCAATTCCTTGTGCCTGGTTCCAAGCACAGAATCTTTTCCATTTTTCTGCATAAAATTTTCTGGTACTGGGCCTCCTGGCCTTCAAAATAACATCCATCACTGCTTTAGAGAGAGGTGTGCTTCGAATGGTTACATTATCCGCCATGCTGCCAGATTTAGGGTCCTGAGTTGGCTGTGCAGAATCTGATTGTTTCGCTGGGTCAGTAAGTGAGGAATTAGAGGCAATGTCCAGGCTGGGCCTTGAGACAAGCTTTTTAGGATTGGGTACCAGTGCTGGCATGGCCAGTCTGGGGCAATCAGAATCATTTTTGGCTTCTCTTGTCTGACCTTTAGGAGTACCTTGGGGAGGAGAGGCAGAGGAGGAAAGGCATATACTGTTAGACTTTTCCAGCTGAATGACAGAGCATCCACTTTCCATGCTTGCTTGTGATAAGTCCTTGTGCAGAATTTCTGTAGTTGGCAGTTGTGAGGGGAGGCAAATAGATCTAGGCATCCCCATTCCTTTATCATGCTGAAGACTTGAGGATCCAGTTTCCACTCGTGGGGATCCATAAGGTTTCTGCTTAGTTCGTCTGCCAGAGTATTGTTCTTTCCTGGCACGAATTGTGCTTCCAGGTGTACTTGATAAGTCAATGCTGTGTTCCACAAAGTTATGGCTTGTCTGCAAAGGGGTAGGAATGTGTGCCTCCCTGCTTATATACCACATGACTGTAGTATTGTCCGTCCTTATCAGTAGTTGTCCTGGATGGAGTAGATCCTTGAAAGCTGTCAGGGCATTCTGAACAGCTAGCATCTCTTTTTGATTGATATGTAGATGCATTTGGCTTGTGGACCATGTGCCCTGAATACATTTTCCTGCCATGTGTGCTCCCCAGGCATAATCTGATGCATCTGTTGTTATTGACTGCCTGGCTGCGAGTAGAGTGAATGGCTGTCCGTTGTTGAGGTGGCAGGCATGAGCCCACCATTGAAACTCCTGTTGCAGGCAAGGAATGAGGGTAATTAATGCTTCCAGGCTTTGACAATGTTGAGTCCAGACACTTTTTAGGTACCATTGAAGTTTCCTCATATGCAGTCTGGCATATGGAATTAGCAGAATGCAAAATGCCATGAAGCCCAAGGCCTGCAGAATTTTTCTTGCAGATAGCTGGGTCTTTGTTGCCAACATTTTGAAGTAAGAAGTTAGTTGCCTTTGTCTGGCGTGAGGTAAGCCATCTGGGCAGTTGTATTTAAGCTTGCACCCAGGAATATTATCTCTTGAGAGGGCACTAGTTGTGATTTATTTTCGTTTACTGTGTACCCTAGGCAAATTAATAATCTTTTTATGAACGCCAGATGCTTTAGTAGAGTGTCCTTGTTCTCTGCTTGTATAAGGCAGTCTTCCAAGTAAGGATACATTTGAAATCCTCTGTCTGCAAAATGCAATTACTGGTGCCAGGCATTTTGTGAAGACCCTGGGTGCAGTAGATAAGCCAAAGGGCAGTGCAGAGAATTAGTAGTGCATTGAGCCAGCTATGAATCTGAGGTATCTTCTGCAAGATTGTCTGATTGGTATATGCAGGTATGCCTCTTTTAGGTCCAAAGTTACAAGCTAAGCCTTCTTGCCCAGCTTGGGCAGAAGCTGCTGCAGAGTTAACATTTTGAATTTTGGAACGTCCAGAAATGTGTTTAGAAAAGACAGGTCCAGTATTGGTCTCCAGGCTTTGTCCTATCTGGGAACCAAGAAAAGTCTCAAGTAAAATCCTTGTCCCTGCTCTTGCTGTGGTACTTGCTGAATAGCCCTCATTTGCATAAGGGATGAAACTTGTTTTTGTGCCTCTGCCCACTGATTGTGTGGCAGATTTGGCATACCTTTGGCAGGGTGTGAAAGTGAAACCTGTTAGCCCTGAGACATTATATTTAATACCCATTTGTCCTGGGTAATCATGTGCCAATTTTGAGAGGAAAGTGCTAGTTTTCCCCCTAAGGGGACTGCAAGAAGATAAATGCTAGGTGCTGGCAGAGGCAAGTCAATGGGACTGTTTCCTGTATGGCTGTGCTTTGTCTTCTCCACTTTTTGGAGGTAGAAGCGCCCCACTGTTTAGGCCTGTATGAGCCCAGAGGCTGGGATCTGCCTCTGGGACATCTGTATCTGCCTCTTTGCGGCCTGTCTGATACTGGAAAGGGCCAATTCTTTATAGGCCAGTTCCTGCTAAATCTTGGTGGCTGAACCTGTAAGAAATCCTTTACTGTTTGCATAGATTTTGCTTTGTCCTCCATTTTCTTCAAAACCTCCTCTGCTTTAACACCAAATAAAGTATCATGCTGTAATGGAGCATCTAATAATTTTGCTTTAGCATTATCAGGCAGATTTTGTTCCTTTAACCAAGCATGCCTCCTAATGACAGAACCCGTAACTGCGGCCCTGCAGGAGGCCTCCAGAGAATCAAAACCACATTGCAATGTATGCTTTCCCACTTGTTCAGTTGCATGCAATAAATCCTGTATTTCCTTATTTCTGTGCAAGCAGAATTAGTCAACATTTTCTGTTTTAACAGTGACATTAAGTATTGCTGATATTTAATCATATGAAATTGACAATTTAAAGCCCTCACAGCCAAAGTAGCAGAAGTGTAAACCTTTTCCCCATCTGTAAAGTGCCCCTGAATCCATGTCAGAAGGGACAGGGTTTTTTGCAGTAGTGGCCTTAACCCCCTTGGGACCCTGAGAAATAGTTTCTGGGTCAGCAGCAGGGTTTTTATAAAGAAATTTATGTGAATCAGGAACCCTGTAGTATCGGTCTGGTTTAACAGGAGCTGGAGGTAAGGAGTCTGGAGAAAGGCCGGACTCTGAAAATACATCTACAATGTCTAGCACAGGGGCAATAGCAAGAGGCCTGTGCTGAGGAAGTAAAAGAAAATCTCTAAGCCTTTTCTTTGATTCTGAGTAATCTTGGCTCTCCCAGTGGAAGTGCTCCCTCATGGTATCCAGGGTTTTCCCAAAGGAATAATCCTCAGGAGGAGAGGCTGAAGGAATGGATTCTTCAGCATCAGAATCCTCATAGGGAGGAAGAGAGTATTCCTGTACAGAAGAGGAGTCAGAGGAAATGGAAACCTGATCTGAAGAGTCATAGTCTGTCTCTTGCCTAGGCCTTTTGTCAGGAGGGGGATGGGAACCCCTGATAAAGGTAATAAGGTCTTCGGCCATTTTGAGCATCTGTTTCTTAGGCATGGAAGTCTGTCCTGTAGAATGCTGTACTTGTTTCTTTGTCTTTAAAGCTGCTGTAATCTTTGCTTTTGAAGATGAAGTAGGCTTTACATATAGCTGTGTAGGTCTGAAAACACCCTCAGAAGCCGATGCCTGCTCAGCGGCTCCGGACCCATCTGAGGGAATGAATTCAGAGTGTCCAATACCTTGAGTATCCAGAGGCCTAGCTGGCTCCACGTGGGAGTCGTCAGCGGCCTGTAGCTCTGAGGTAGCGGGTGTCAGGGACTACGAAATTGCCTCACTGAGAACCGGCAACTGGCTTAGCGGAAGCCTCGTCGGTTTTGGATCTTGGATGCCTGTCCTTCTCTTTTTCCTTGCGTTTTTTAGAAACTCTGGTCCTCAGCTGTTCTGATGGCATTATGTAAATGAATTTCTGGCCAAATTAATAAACAAAATCAAACCGACGCTTAATAGTGCGTTTGTTGAATCTAGCACAAAACCGACAGCTAGCAACATTATGATCAGGGCCTAGGCAAGGAATACAGTAAGAATTATAATCCTTATGAGGTATTTGCTTTCCACAAGAAATACAATTGTTAACTTTTTCTGACATCGGTCTGGAGCATGAAAAAAGTTTCCCCAATGGGGTACTTAGCTTTACTGAAGACTTCGGATCTTTTGCTTTGGGCACCGCGCGGCAAGAAAGACTGAAGAAAATGGCGCTAGCTGCATCTTTTATACCTCTGGTGCACTGACGTCAGGGAAGAGACGACAGCAACCGACGCTGGACTTAGAATTTGGAATTCTGGCCGACTGCGGGTAGCCTGCCAGCAGGATAACCCAAGAGTAATGACTGCAACAGTGAAACACGATGAACATCACTTCCTAAAGAAAAAACACGAGTATTGACTAATACTTTTAAGGATGGAACTCCTTTGTGGCAACACACAAGATTTATTAGATGTATAAGGTAACCAAAGAATGTAAAAGCCCAAATGGGATACAATCCACGTACTATCCGTGTTTAAAAATAATGTCTAATAAATTGTCACAGGCAATGTAAAGTTCGTGAAATAATATAAAGTAAAACCAGACCTGGGTTCCAGTCAGTTGAAAAAATAATGGGAAAATTTCCGTTTTTTCGTTAGTTCACTTCAGTAAAAAATGATGAACATCACTTCCTAAGCAGGCACCGGTTTAAGTTCAGGGTGCTTGGTTCTTTTCAATTGAGTTGCCAGTGGAGAAAGCATAGAAGTGGACATTTGCTTAGTAGGAATAGAAGGAGCAGGGCCTTCAGATTGTGTGAGTCGTGGTTCCCCTCCACCATCAGACTCTGATGGCTGAATTGCCTCAGCGGATGTACACGCGGTTTCCAACATCCCAGCTTCCATTAAGGTTCCCGGGACTGCTTTGGTAACAGTCATCTGGGCAGATTCCGGGTTCTCAAGCGCCTCTAGAACCACCTCCAATCATAAGCACCCATTAAGTTAGAGCTGAATTTTTCTGCCAGTAGATTTGCTTATCTTCTGGCTCAGTATAGGTGGCTCCATTAACAATGAGCTCTGCACACAATTGTGTATTGACTTTGAGGTTGTGGATATAGCTAAAGAATGCCTTGTGGTTGTCCTTTGCCTAGGAGGACAAATTTACTTCAGATTTGGCTCTGGTACACTTTGTCCTCAGAACTGGTTTGGTTTGATGAGGGTGCTTTTATCCCACAGGATGCTAGACCTCCTAATTTTTTCCCTATGATTTCCTTCCACCTGTTATACAGCCTGTTGCTGCTGCAATTCCACCAAGCTGGTTTGTTTTGAGTTAGTCCTGGTAGGTACAGCCGCCTCTATGCAGCTATTAACATACTTGTGTCAACAGTTCTGAGTAGGCAGCAGAGGTCTTAGGATTTGGAAATGGTTAAAAATTTGCCAGGTTATCACTAATAGTGGGAAGTTAGCCTCAGAATAGTTTTTAAACATTCCAAGGTTAGATGGGGTTCCATTTTTTTCTCACTTCAAAGAGAGACCATTTTCCGATCTGACCAGAGAAGTTACACTTGGGAGTGTGCATTACTTTCCCTTATTAGTGATGACCCAAATCCACTATGTTTGTGCCCCGGAAGGCATACTGATAATCTGGTCCAGGGCGCTTGGGTTTACAAAACCCATGAATTTGTGCCTGCATACTTGGTGTCGTATAGGACTCCCAGTTAATAGTGGGGTAATTAAAGTCCTCCATGAATATGGTTTTGAGTTGGATGGTGAGTATTTCCAGTAAGCTTAAATACATGCTACAGTTTTCCTGGGTCACAGAGGGAATCTGCAGCTTGCAAGGTAGTGGTACAGCATTCTGCCTGTGGTGCTTTTAACATGTTGAAACTGAAGTGCATTGTCCTGCTTATTGAGGCATATTTACATTTTATGTAAACTGAGACGCATCTACCTTACATCCATGCCTCTGTAGCAGCTGCTCTAATTGTGTGGAAGGCATTACAGCCTTGCATGTCAGGGTGCTATCATGGCATTAAAATCATGTTTCAGTCACTGCACAGATGTCAGCATTCTCTAGGGTGAGGAGAGTTTCTAGGGAGTGGAGTTGCTTGTTTAGATTCCTAGCACCGAGCAGTAACAACTTTAGATGATCTTGGTTTTGATTTGCTATGTCAGAAGTATTTTCACTTTGGCATTGCCTAAAAAAGGTACTATGGAAGAGAACACAATCCATCATTCAGCTTTTCTTCTCTCCACTTCTAATCTCTTGCACATAGATTGGACACTACCACCTCTCCTACTCTCATTTCCCCCAACACGTTACCTCACCAAACTGGTATAACTACCTTTATGGACAAAATCTTAAATTCTCCTGCATTTTCTCACGCTGTACTTGCTCACCCCCCAAATACTCGCCTACAATTTCATTTGCCTCTTTTTGCCAAATCTTCCCTTACTTTTACAGCAAAGCTCATCTATTTGACTTATTTTATATTAATCTTTAGTGTTTTATATTAAGTCTTAGTGTGTTTTTATACATATCTTGCATAATCTGTACTGAGAATTTATTACTTGCTTGTTATTTACTTTTTACTAGTTTACTTTCTACTGTGAATGTATTTGCTTAATTTGTATTGTGAAATTCTATTGTTCAATTTGTACTGTGGAACTTTTCTCCCCGGGACTCTGCTGAAAAAGGGCACATGCTCAGTCGGACTACCCTGGTCAACAAATGTCAAATAAACTATGGGCAACTTCATCAAGTGTATACGACTTTAAAATCTATCACCAGGAACAAATGACATTTCTTTGTTAAAGGAGCAAGAGTCTCAGTTACACACAAAACAAAAATACAGCTAGAACACTAACATAATATACATACTTATAAGTGTACAAGAGTATACCCACAGTTTCCATACAATGTAAACAGAAACCATAAAAAGAAAAAAAATATGGGATGAAGCACGAAGTGCTAAGGTACTCGTAAGCAGTACATATATCCTGGTTTTCAAAAAAGACTAGACAGCTAAGCAAGGAGAGAGGACAACTTTTTAATGGCACTAGTCTTCTGTGGGGGGGGGGGGGGGTGAAATCAGAATCGCATACGTAAACTCACTACAACAGCAGATGTTCTAATGATCAGTGCTGTAGTAGCTCTAGCTACATGGGTAATATTCTGCACAAGATAAAATAGACAGCCAACTTCCAAAGCTTCAAGGGCACATTCCAAACACCTAAACAGTTATTCAGTTTGAACTGAAGATAGACAAAAAAAAAGTGGTTTGGGTGCCAATCATTTTTCATTTCAGAATCTTGAACCTCTTCAGTAAATAAAAAAAACCATTTTTCCCCAGAAATGTGGGGTCAGGAGACTGAACCAAACACCAATATGAAATAATTTCACAGACGTTAACTTTTAGTCATAAAAAATCACTGGAAGCCTTTTTCTCCCTCAAAGGGAAGCCCCCCCCCAAAGGGAATTAATCTGCCAACAATTAAAAGTGTTAGACTACTGATCCTTGCAAGCCTGCAACAGGAATGTCCTTTGAAATTAAACTCTGAAGATGCAATACCCAAACCACTCTTTTTCAGGTCAGATCACGCCGTAAAGAGTTTGGATATGTGGAAGGCTACCTTGAAGCTTTGGGAGCTGGCCATCTGCTAAATACTGTGCTGGATGCACCAGTATGCAGCAAATGTAAGATATCAGCAGCTATTTGCTGATACTTTCAGGAAATCTGAGGAGGACTGCAGTACGAAAG
Organism: Protopterus annectens; assembly: GCF_019279795.1. Lineage (NCBI taxonomy): Eukaryota > Metazoa > Chordata > Ceratodontiformes > Protopteridae > Protopterus > Protopterus annectens. Next base: position 417,599,546 of record NC_056729.1, read on the forward strand.
TTTAAAGTCAATTTCCTCCAATTTTTCTGATGCATCCCACCTCAAAATCTGCACAAATTCTGAAAATGCCTCCAAACACATAATAAACAATTCTGATTAAAACAAATGGTTTCACCTAAGAAACTAATGTTCTGTATATACTGCTCAGCTTAGTTACAATATTTATATTTTTGAAGGTTATTTATACTATAACATCCTAATATGTGCCATTCTTTATCAGAATTACCACATTATTCCACTCCTCCAGAGCAAGCAACTGGAGTTGCATCTTCATCTGAGATGCATACCATAGCTTGAAGATCTACTTGTGGATTCCAGTCTGAATCATACAAGATAACCACGTCAGCAGTAGCAAGGTTAATCCCCAGGCCACCAGCACGAGTACTCAACATAAAGATGAACTTGCTACTGCCAGGTTCATTATACTTGGAAATAGAGTCCTGGAAAAAAAAAAAAAAAAAGTATTAATGCAAGGGACCCCCAGAAAAAAAATTAAAAAAAAAGCTTAATGCAAACGTGTACCGGACATCTATGCTATAAAAGTGTAACCATCCACAAACCTGTCTCTCTTCATGAGGTGTTTGACCATCTAATCTACAGTACTCATAACCCCTCCACATGCAGTAATCCTCCAAGATGTCTAACAATCTGGTCATCTGACTGAAGATTAGCACACGTGAACCTAAAGCAGAAAACAAATTTAATTACACAAACAATCACACTCTGGGTAAAAACGGCCTATTCTTGAAGGGGAATTCATCTTTATTTGCAAAAGTGCTTCAGAAGTTACTTTTCAGCAGTTAATACATGCAAGATGTAATAAATCAAAGTTTTGTGAAAACACAGGTGCCTAAATACACAAAATGACATGCTATAAAATGAAACTTGAGTTTATACGAGACTTGGGAAGAAGCAGCCATACAAAACAAGGGGCAGAGGCAACCTTTCAAAGTCAAAGGGCTATATGTCCAAATGTCTATCTTGTTTGCAGCAAACCTGCAGAACCATCAAAGTTCCTTCTCCAAGGATGGAAGATTCTATAATTTTGCATTCAATGAGAAGCTGGCAAGTCCACAGCTAAATGTCAAAAACACTGGAGAGAAAGCATTGGCTAGCCACATTTCTTATAATTCTTTTATGTACAGAAATTAAGACAGAAATGGACAGTGTTCACTTTTCAAATAACTATACATAAAACAGCTACATTCCTATCATACAAGATGACCTGAAAGGAAACTTTGTAGGTCTGCAATTAGTTTCATCCTATCACCCATTCCAATATGTCATTTCACTTCAGAGGATCCAACACTGAGGTAAATGTGCCCTGTGCTAGCACTTGTGGCCTTCCTATGATGGCATGTGATATCACATCTAGTTTCCAAGCCTGCCAATCTACCCCATAATCAACAGACAAGCACATTCCTCGTAAATTGGTAAAAAGTGAAATTGGACACCAACATGGTAACAAGAAATACACATATTATGTGGAACTTCAAAAGCTATAGCTGCATGGAAGTGCCAGCCATACACATGTTGGTGGCAGTAAGGGATTTGGAATAGAGGGCTCCCATTACTCATCAACTGTTAACGACAAATATGTCTTAACATATGGGACCCTTCTTTAGTAGGTGTATGACTGGAATGCATCATAAGCAGTAATTCTAACAAGGTGGAATATACTGGACGAAATCCAAAATATTCTAACAGCAGAGTCGGGAAGTATCAACATAACAGAAACCAAAGAGAGTTTCAAGATGACTACTGAGACCAAAGAGAGTTTCAACATGAATACTGAAGAAAAGAATGTTAACTATGCCAATAACTTGAAAACAGCAAGTAAAATATGTCAATTTACTTTAATTCTGTTTCCTGGCTGAAGTCCATTCTGGCTGGATGTCATTAAGAAAAAATTCCAGGAGAAATAAAGCTGAGAAAATGGGAGAAGAGAAAGTTCGATACGGCAAGGATTCAGCAGAAGTTCAATTGGAAGCAGACCGTGTCAAGGGTAGATTAAAGTTATAGCTTCAAACAAGGTTGAAGAAAATAATTTGCAGATACTATCCAAGTGGAACCCTAAAGGAGTGCACAGACAGAATTAAATAAGAGGAGACTGGAAAAATAGAGTAAACACTAAATTACTTTGATGTACTGGTCAAGCTGCAAAATTGAAATTAAGGACAGACTGGCAAAAAAAAAAAAAGACATCAAGAGGAACAGTTCCAAAAAGCAGATGGAGAACAGAGAAAAGAGGAAAAGATCTGATGTTTACAGCCATGCCTGAGAAGCTGGAAGGAACATAATGAACAAGATTTTTACTGGACTAGTGTCCCACAGCAGGGCATACTTATGGATACAGTATACCATGTTTATATCCCACAAAGCACTTTAAGGAAGCATTTGGGACTCGCAGTTGTGAGGATACAAACAGTTGTGTAAAATCTTACCATAATCATAGATGTCCCTCTCTTCCATGTTGCAGTAATCATAACATGAGGGATTCCCTGCCCAGGCAACCCCAATGTCCAACAAGTATACTAAATACGTACTACTGCAAGGTATGTGCGATGATGCACATAAGAAAGCAGCCAACATAAAAACTCATGGAAGGGAAAGGGTGGCTTGCAGCAGACGTCTCCATGAAACCATACAGGATTGCCCTGGCAGAGCCTTCTCTGGATCTGAAAATAGAATCCAGCTTGTAATGCCTGGTGAACCTGTGGACAGAAGCTCATGTGGCTGCTTCCATAAGGCAGTGTCCAGACCTTTGAAGAAGGTCCCAGATGAAGTTACAGCCCTAGTGGAATAAGCTTTGACTGAGGAAGAAAGCGTCTTTCCATGGAACACAGCAGAAGGAAAAGGCCTTAAGAGATCCAAGTGGAACTGGTTTCTATTAGAAGCAGGTTTTCTCAGCACCCTGGGATGAAAGGAAACAGCTGTACTGATTTCCCAATGGACTTTGTCTTGTCTAGGTAAAATCTGATCGTCTATGCACATCCAAGTTATGTAGCACCCTTTCACTAGGATTTTGAGGAGTAGGAAATAAAGGAGGTAGATGAATTTATTAAGGGACAAGTCATTAACCACTTTAGGCACGAAGGAGGGCTTAGTACGGAGTGAAACCCAACCCTTGTAGAAAATGAGAAAAGGCTGACCAACCATTAAGGCTTGAAGTTCAGCAACTCTTCTAGCAGAGGTGATGGCTACCAGTAAAATGGTCTTCCATGTGAAAATTTTCCAAGAAGCTGGGACTGCTAGCTCAAAAGGAGCCCGAGTAAGCTTTTCCAGTACAAAATTTAAATCCCATGAAGGGGAACAGTTTTCCTGGGAGGTCCGATGTGAAGACACCTTTAAAAGTTTAACCTCTAGCCTAGAAACTAGAGGAGGAGATAGAGGCAGACATGCAGAACAGATGGGGCTCTAACAGAAGAGTAAGCCAAAATCCAGCCTTAAGCAGCTCACACAAATAAGAACTAGAAGGTGTCACCTGAAAATGGATCTAGCCATTTCTTCAGATACCATATGGAGGACCTCTTCCATTTGTACAAGTAGAATCATCTATTCATGGGTTTCCTGGCCTCCTGCAGGACTAGAAGCATGTTCTCAGAAATGTTGGAAAGGGATCAGAAGCCTAACACCCACAGAGTCAGGCTCACAGTTAAGTAGGGATGGATTACAGATCCCATGTTTTGTGGGATAATATCCATCCTGTGAGGTAACTTGTCAAGATTCCCCTTGGCTAACTGCAGAAGAAGGAACCAGTGTCGTCTTGGCCAAAAGGGGGGTCAACTAACACGATTTTGGTTTGTTCTGCTGTATTTTCAGCAGAACTTGATGAATGAGCAGGAAAGACAGGGGATCCCCTTCCATGAGAATGAAAGGGCATCCACCTTCCATAGCAGAGGAGCTGGGACTCTGGCATAAAATCTTGGAAGCTGTCTGTTCAAGGGGGAGGGAAAGATGTATACTTGGAGTACCACGCCACTGAATGTCTAGAAACACATCCCTGTGAAGCATCCATTCGTGGGCTTGTGTCATGGACTTACTAAGAGTGTCTGCCAGAACATTCTGACCAGAGGGAATGTAAATGGTTAGTAATGTGACTTTAGCTCGAGAAGCAATCTCCTGGGCCTGAAGGGCCAACCTGCAGAGAAGGTCTGACTTTGTGCCTCCCTGCTTGTTCACATACCACATGACTATGGTTGCTATTCTTTCGGCATTTCCCGGTTAAGGGTCGCCACAATGGAATGCCGGTCTGCTAATGACTGGCAGTTGATTTTTACAGTGCCGAGGTGCCAGCCCGACACGCAGCCTTCAACGAAGACATGCCCATTCACGCACGTCTTTTGAATGCCACTCGAGTGCGGGGAGGACATGCAGACTCCACAAAGAAGGTGCTCCAGCCGAGAACTGAAGGGGAGAACCTCTTGCTGTGAGGCAACAATGCTACCGCTGCACCACCGTGGCATTCTACCACATGACTATGGTGCTGAGTGAAAATTTTGTGGACCTGGGCAGAGAGGTCTGCAAACAGTTCCTGCACAGGACACGGGTCAATAGAGGAAGACCTGGATTCTGAAAAATTTGTTGAATCCACCAGTGTATCTCCCTCTTCAGACAAGGAAGAAAGTACAGTTTTGTACCTACCATAAATGTAGATGTCCGAACTGGATAGCATCTGCAGTCATAACAACTGGGTTGTCCTGTCGTCAGGCAGCCCCTCGGTCGGCCGGATTCCAAAGTCCGGGTCCGGCTTCGGCTGATGTCGCACCTCACCAGACGTCATCTCTGCTGGTCTTCGGGTATAAAGGCATCAGCCGACGCCATTTTCCTCAGTGTTTCTTGCCCCAGATGCCAGTTGCCCTCTTGGAAGGCTAAATTTTGGATAAATGCCAATGTTTCCAAAAAGATAGAAGGCAAACACAAAAAATAAGCATGTATGTACATATATACAAACAAATACACCATAAGAGACTCCCCCCCACCAGTTAGCTATTAGGAGGGTAAATACCCTAGGAGTACCACAGAGGGGAAGGAGGGAGGGTAATCCTGACTGCAGATGCTATCCAGTTCGGACATCTACATTTATGGTAGGTACAAAACTGTACTATGTCCTTCATGGATGCATCTGCAGTCATAACAACTGGGTAGAATACCATAGCCAACTAGGGAGGAGGAAGAAGAAATTATGGTGTGGTTAGGATCCCTTGCAGTACAGCAGTGGCAAACCCTGCTCGGGATCTGGAATACAGAGGTAAATTATAATGCTTGGCAAATGTATGCACGGAGGTCCAAGTAGCCGCCTCAATAATGTCCTTGGTTGCCACTCCTCGTAAGAAGGCTGTGGTAGTGGCTGTTGCCCTTGTAGAATGAGGCCTTATGTTCTGTGGAATTGGTTTTCCATGGAAGGAGTAACAGAATCGTATGCAATTTCCTATCCATTTGGAGATTGTCTGTTTGGAAATTGCTTTTCCTTCCCTTCCTGTTGCATAGGCTACAAAAAGCTGGTCAGTTTTTCTGTTACTTTTGGTTCTGTCCAGGTAGTAGCGTAGCTGTCTATGTACATCCAAGGTATGCAGCATTCTTTCCCTCTGTTTTGTGGGTTGGGAAGAAGGTAGGTAGGTGGATTGCCTGGTTTAAAGACACTCTGGATACCACCTTAGGCATAAATGTAGGATTAGTTCTCATGGACACTCTATCTTGGTGGAAGATTAGGAAGGGTTGTACTGCCATTAGGGCCTGAAGTTCAGAAACCCTCCTTGCTGAGGTTATTGCCAGTAGAAAAGCAGTTTTCCATGATAGATGCTGTAGGTCTGCTGTTGCTGCTGGTTCAAAAGGAGGGAGTGTCAACTTTTCCAGCACAAAGTTCAAGTCCCAAGCTGGCAATGGTGGTTTCCTAGGAGGTTTTACATTCTTGATCCCTCTGAGGAACTGCCTGAGTAGAGGATGTGAAAAGACAGGTGGATCAAAGCTGTATTCTGCTGAAATAGCTGATGCATGTATCTTGATGGAGGAATAGGACAGGCCTGTATGTAGAAGCTCTGCCAAATACTCCAGAATGTTAGCAATATCTATATTCGACACATCTTTTCCTCTTTCAGCACTCCAAATGACAAACCTTTTCCATTTTCCTGCATAGTTCCTTCTTGTTGAAGGTCTGCGGGCTTCAAGGATAATGTCTTTAACCCTTTGGGAAAGATCTGGATTAGTTGCTGCTATGAGATGTTCCATGCGGTCAGTTGCAAAGTTTTTAGGTTTGGATGCATGATGCTGTAGTTGTTCTGAGTTAACATCAAAGGCATCAGGGGTATTGACCACATTTTGTCTCGAGACATGCTCCTCAGCAATGGGTACCAGTGTTGTCTTGGCCAGTTCGGAGCTATCAGGATTATCCTTGGACGTTCCTCCTTGATTTTTAGTAATACCTTGTGTATCAAGGGAAGAGGTGGGAATGCATATGCTGTCAGACCTTTCCAGCTGAAGGAGAGTGAATCCACCTTCCATGCAAGTGGATGGAATGTCCTTGTGCAGAATTTTTGAGCTGGTGATTGAGAGGGGCGAACATATCTATCTGTGGCATTCCCCATTTCTTTATGATGGTCTTGAAGATGTCCGGGTGTAGCATCCATTCGTGAGCATCCGAGGTGGTTCTGCTTAACATGTCTGCTAGAGTGTTCTCCTTTCCCGGTACAAATATTGCCTGTAACTGGATGTTGTAGCTGAGTGCCAGGTTCCAAAGGTCCAAAGTCATTCTGCATAGGGGGTATGAATGAGTGCCTCCCTGTTTGTTTATGTACCACATGACTGTGGTGTTGTCTGTCCTTATCATCAAATGGCCTTCTTTGATAAATGGTCTGAATTTTTGGATTGCCAGCTTTACTGCCAGCATTTCTTTTTGGTTGATGTGCAGGTGTAGCTGGTCCTGCGTCCACAATCCTTGTACGCATTTGTCCAGCATGTGAGCCCCCCATCCTAGGTCTGAGGCGTCTGTTGTGATGGTTTGGCTTGCTCGAAAGTTGTGAAAGGGTAGGCCTGGGTTTGACTGGCATGCTTGAGCCCACCATAGGAACTCCTGTTTTAGGCATGGGATTAGTGGAATTTCTGCTTCTAGGCTGTGCCTGTGTTGGGACCATAAATTCTTTAGGTACCACTGTAGTTTTCTCATATGCATTCTGGCATGTGGGACCAAGATTATGCATGATGCCATGAAGCCCAAGGCCTGCAGCACTTTTCTTGCTGTTAGCTTGTTCTGTTTTGTTAGTGCCAAGAAGTAAAGAGGGAGTTCTTTTTGTTTTTCTGCAGTTAGGAATGCCATTTGTTTTACTGTGTCCAATTCCGCGCCCAAGAATGCCTTATTTGGGATGGTATCAGCCTTGACTTTTGTAAATTGACTGTGTATCCCAGGGCTTGTAGCAAGTAAATGACCCTTTGTAAATCTGTTGTCAGCTTGCTTTTGTTGTCCCCTTGTAGCAGGCAGTCGTCCAGGTATGGATAAATTTGAATTCCCTGTAGTCTGCAGTGGGCGATTACTGATGCCAGGCATTTTGTGAATACTCTGGGCACAGTAGATAAGCCAAAGGGCAATGCTGAGAATTGATAGTGCTCTGATCCTGCAAGAAATCTGAGGTATCTTCTGCATTTTGGTCGAATGGGGACGTGCAGGTATGCCTCATTGAGATCTAGAGTTACCAGCCAACACTCCTTGCCCAGCATGGGAAGAAGTTGCTGTAGGGTCAGCATTTTGAATTTTGGGACAATGATGTATGTGTTTAAGATGGACAGGTCGAGAATAGGTCTCCAACTTTTTTCTTTTCTTGGAACTAGGAATAGTCTGGAGTAGAATCCTTTGCCTTGTTCTGTTATTGGTATTCTTTCCACAACTCTCATCTTTGTTAATTGCATTATCTGCTGTAGAGCTTCTATTTTTTGATTTGGAGGCAGGTTTGGCATTCCTCTTTTGACTGGTAAAGTGTGGAAGTGGAACCGGTAACCTTGGTCTATGGTTTGCAAAATCCACTTGTCTTTTGTGATATAGTGCCAGTTCTTCGAAAATAAGGCTAATTTTCCGCCTAATGGTGCTGCTATTTGTTCCCTGGTAGGCGGAATTAGAGTCAAGTCACTGTGATTGTCCTGTTGCAGTGGTAGTGGCTGTGTCTGTGCCTCTGTTATTACCTTGCCACTGTCGTCCTCTGTAGGCACCCCTCTGGATTGATTTCTGCCTCTGGAACGTCTATTCCTGCCCCTTTGGGATCTTGTGGAGTCAGGAAAGGACCAATTTTTGCAGGCCAGTTCCTGCTAAACCTTGGGGGCTGAACCTGTAAGAAATCTTTAACCGTTTGTACAGATTTTGCCTTTTCTTCCATTTTCTTCATTACCTGCTGGGCAGGTGTACCAAACAAACTGGCCTTATCCATAGGAGCATCTAATAACTTAGCTTTAACATGATCCGGTAAGACCTGTTCCTTCAACCATGCATGTCTTCTTATCACTGTGCCAGTCATGGCTGATCTAAATGAAGCCTCCAGTGCATCATAGCCACATTTTAAAGAATGGTTACTAACCTGTTGTATGTTATTTACCATTTCTAATACATATTTCTTATCTATAGAGTCATCAGAGGATAGCTTTTTATTTAACTGATCAAGCATGAACTCTTGGTATTGTATCATGTGAAACTGACAGTTTAAAGCTCTAGCTGAGAGAGTAGCAGAGGTGTAAACTTTTTGCCCCATCTGTCTAAAGACCTGGATTCCCTTTCAGAAGGAATAGGGTTTTTTGCTGTGGTCGAGGCTACTGCCTTAGGCCCCTGGGATATAGTTTCGGGGTCTGCGAGTGGGGCCTTGTATAGGTGGTGATGAGTGTCTGGCACCCTGTAAAAACTATCGGGTTTGGCAGGGCTGGAGGTAAGGAATCAGGTGCAGTGCAGACATCATTAAATGCATCGTCCACAAGACAAAGGACAGGAGGTATAGCTAAGGGGCTATGTTGTGGTAAGTGCAGAAAAGTCCTAAGTCTTTTCTGGAATCTGAGAAATCCTGTTCCTGCCATTGGAATTGTTCTCTCATGGCATGTAAGGTTTCCCCAAAGGAGAATTCCTCTGGTGGAGAAGCACCTGGAATGGATTCTTCAGCATCGGAGTCTTCATAATTGGAAAAAGGAGCCTCTGGCTGGTCTGTAATATCGAGTCATCCAGAATCATCAGAGGACACAGGCTCGGGGGGCTCTGCTCTAGGTCTCTTTTGTGGGGGCTGAGAGGCCCTGTCTGGGTGAGATTGAGATCCCCTAATTAAGGATATTAAATCTTCTGCCAGAGTAAGCATTTGTGAACTGGAAGTGGGCCTGGTTGAGGGGGGTTTAACAGGCACTGACTTAGTAGATTTGGCTGCTTTAGCCCTGGCAAAGGCCTTAATAGACATGGCTGCAGGAGGCCTAGCAGCACCACGTGCTGGGGTAGAGACATCCAAAGGGATGGTGTCTGATAAGTCACTAGTAACCACTGTTGTTGGTAAAATTTCTGAGGCCGATTCAAGTAAAGTAGCAGGAACCTCAGTAGTAGTCATTGATTCGGCTGTATTTTGATCAGTTTTCTCGGTTTCGGCCGAAACAGAGACACTCGCGGTTTGCTTAACCGTGGTTTCGGCCGAAACCGCGGACCGCGAGTGTCGGTCTTTTTCTTTGCGTTTTTTAACAATTTGGGTAGTCGGAGTATCCGATGGCATAATGTACGCAAAATCTGAGCCGAAAAACTGTTCAGCAAACTCCGACCGACGCCTAAGCGTTCGTCGGTTGAAGGAAGCACAGGCCGAACAGGCTGCTACGTCGTGGTCTGGGCCTAAACAAGGCAAACAGTAAGAGTGGAAATCTTTATGAGGTATTTGTTTCCCACAAGTTAAACAGTTATTGACTTTTTCTGACATCGGCTGAGGCAAGAAAGAGTCCCCAACGGGGTACTTAGCTTTTAGAAGTCTTCGAAGTAGTATTCGGTAGTAGTAATCTCTGGATCTGACCGACCGGCACTTGCGAAAGTACAGTTTTGTACCTACCATAAATGTAGATGTCCGAACTGGATAGCATCTGCAGTCATAACAAGTGGGTTGTCCTGTCGTCAGGCAGCCCTTCAGTCGGCCGGATTCCAAAGTCCGGGTCCGGCTTCGGCTGATGTCGCACTCCACCCGACGTCATCTCTGTTGGTCTTCGGGTATAAAGGCATCAGCCGACGCCATTTTCCTCAGTGTTTCTTGCCCCAGATGCCAGTAGCCCTCTTGCAGGCTAAAATTTGGATAGATGCCAATGTTTCCAAATAGATAGAGGTAAACACAACAATAAGCATGTATGTACATATACACAAACAAATACACCATAAAAGACTCCCCAACAGCTAGCTATTAGAAGGGTAAACACCCTAGGAGTACCACAGAGGGATGGTGGGAGGGTAATCCTGACTGCAGATGCTATCCAGTTCGGACATCTACATTTATGGTAGGTACAAAACTGTACTATGTCCTTCATGGATGCATCTGCAGTCATAACAAGTGGTAGAATACCATAGCCAACTAGGGAGGAGGATAAAAGTAGATTATGGTGTGTTTAGGATCCCTTGCAGTACAGCAGTGGCAAACCCTGCTCGGGATCTGGAATATAGAGGCAAATTATAATGCTTGGCAAATGTATGCACGGAGGTCCAAGTAGCCTCAATAATGTCTTTGGTTGCCACTCGTAAGAAGGCTGTGGTAGTGACTGTTGCTCTTGTAGAATGAGGTCTTATGTTCTGTGGAATTGGTTTTCCATGGAAGGAGTAACAGAATCATATGCAATTTCCTATCCATTTGGAGATTGTCTGTTTGGAAATAGCTTTTCCTTCCCTTCCTGTTGCATAGGCTACAAAAAGTTGGTCAGTCTTTCTGCTATTTTTGTTCTGTCCAAGTAGTAGCGTAGCTGTCTATGTACATCCAAGGTATGCAGTATTCTTTCCCCTCTGTTTTGTGGGTTGGGAAAGAAGGTAGGTAGGTGGATTGCCTGGTTTAAAGACACTCTGGATACCACCTTAGGCATAAATGTAGGATTAGTCCTCATGGACACTCTATCTTGGTGGAAGATTAGGAAGGGTTGCACTGCCATTAAGGCCTGTAGTGCTGAAACCCTCCTTGCTGAAGTAATTGCCAGTAGGAAAGCAGTTTTCCATGACAGATGTTGTAGGTCTGCTGTTGCTGCTGGTTCAAAGGGTGCTAGTGTCAACTTTTCTAGCACAAAGTTTAAATCCCAAGCTGGTAATGGTGGTTTCCTTGGAGGTTTTACATTCTTGATTCCTCTGAGGAATTGTCTGAGCAAAGGGTGCGAAAAAACAGGTGTATCAAAGCTGTATTCTGCTGAAATAGCTGATGCATGTATCTTGATGGAGGAGTAGGACAGGCCTGAATGAAGAAGTTCGCCAGATACTCCAGAATGTTAGGCATATCTATGTTTGACACATCTTTTCCTCTTTCCGTACTCCAGATGACAAACCTTTTCCATTTTCCAGCATAGTTCCTTCTTGTTGAAGGTCTGCGTGCTTCCAGAATAATGTCTTTAACTCTTTGGGAAAGTTCTGGAATAGCTGCTGTTATGTGATGTTCCATGCAGTCAGTTGTAAGGTTTTAGGTTTGGATGTATGATGCTGTAGTTGTTCTGCGTTAACATCAAAGGCATCAGGGAATTGTCCACATATTGTTCGAGACATGCTCCTCAGTAGTGGGTACCAGTGTTGTCTTGGCCAGTTTGGAGCTATCAGGATTATCCTTGGGCGTTCTTCCTTGATTTTCAGTAGTACCTTGTGTATCAAAGGAAGAGGCGGAATGCATATGCTGTTAGGCCTTTCCAGTTGAAAGAGAGCGAATCCACTTTCCATGCTAATGGGTGGAATGTCCTTGTGCAGAATTTTTGAGCTGGTGATTGAGAGGTGATGCGAATAGGTCTATCTGTGGCATTCCCATTTCTTTGAGATGGTCTTGAAGATGTCGGATGAAGCTTCCATTCGTGGGCATCCAGTGGTTCTGCTTAATATGTCTGCTAGGGTATTGTCTTTCCCTGGTACAAATATTGCCTGTAACTGGATGTTGTAGCTGAGTGCCAGGGTCCACAGCTCCAAGGTCATTCTGCATACGGCGTAAGAATGAGTGCCTCCCTGTTTGTTGATGTACCACATGACTGTGGTGTTGTCTGTCCTTATCATCAACTGGCCCTCTTTGAGAAATGGTTTGAACTTTTGGATTGCCAGTTTTACTGCCAGCATTTCTTTTAGGTTGATGTGCAGTTGAAGTTGATCCTGTGTCCACAATCCTTGCACGCATTTGTCCAGCATGTGTGCCCCCATCCTAGGTCTGAAGCGTCTGTTGTGATGGTCTGGCTTGCTTGACATCTGCGAAAGGGTAGGCCTGGGTTTGACTGGCATGCCTGAGCCCACCATAGGAACTCCTGTTTTAAGCATGGAATTAGTGGGATTTCTGTTTCTAGACTGTGTCTGTGTTGGGACCATAAATTCTTTAGGTACCACTGTAGTTTTCTCATATGTAGTCTGGCAAATGGAACCAAGATTATGCATGATGCCATGAAGCCCAAGGCCTGCAGTACTTTTCTTGCTGTTAACTTGTTCAGTTTTGTTAGTGCCAAGAAGTATAGAGGGAGTTCTTTTGTTTTCTGTAGTCAGGAATGCCATTTGTTTTACTGTGTCCAATTCCCCAAGAAAGTCCTTGTTTGGGATGGTATTAGCCTTGACTTTGTAAATTGACTGTGTATCCCAGTGCTTGTAGCAAGTAAATGACCCTTTGTAAATCTGTTGTCAGCTTGCTTTTGTTGTCCCCTTGTAGCAGGCAGTCGTCCAGGTATGGGTAAATTTGAATTCCCTGAAGTCTGCAATGGCGATTACTGATGCCAGGCATTTTGTGAATACTCTGGGCGCAGTAGATAAGCCAAAAGGCAATGCTGAGAATTGATAGTGCTCTGATCCTGCAAGAAATCTGAGGTATCTTCTGCAGATTGGTCGAATGGGGACGTGCAGGTATGCCTCCTTGAGATCTAGAGTTACCAGCCAAGACTCCTTGCCCAGCATGGGAAGAAGTTGCTGTAGGGTCAGCATTTTGAATTTTGGGACAATGATGTATGAATTTAAGGTGGACAGGTCGAGAATTGGTCTCCAACTTTTCCCTTTCTTGGAACTAGGAATAGTCTGGAGTAGAACCCCTTTCCTTGCTCTGCTGCTGGCACTCTTTCCACAGCTCTCATGTTTGCTAACTCCATTATCTGGCGTAGAGCCTCTGTTTTTTGATTTGGAGGTAGATCTGGCATTCCTCTTTTGACTGGAATAGTGTGGAAGTGAAACCGGTAACCTTGATCTATGGTTTGTAAAATCCACTTGTCCTTTGTTATGTAGTGCCAGTTCTTTGAAAATAAGGTTAACTTTCCGCCTAGAGGAGCTGCTATTTGTTCCCTGGTAGGCGGGTTTAGGTTAAGTCACTGTGGTTGTGTTGATGTAGTGGCAGTGGCGTGTCTGTGCCTCTGTTGTTACCTTGCCACTGTCTTCCTCTGTAGGCACCTCCTCTGGATTGGTTTCTGCCTCTGGAACGTCTATTCCTGCCCCTTTGAAATTTTGTGGAGTCAGGAAAAGACCAATTTTTGGTAGGCCAGTTCCTGCTAAACCTTGGGGTTGAACCTGCAAGAAATATTTAACAGTTTGAACAGATTTTGCCTTTTCTTCCATTTTCTTCATAACCTGCTGGGCAGATGTACCAAACAAACTTGTCTTGTCCATAGGAGCATCTAGCAACTTAGCTTTAACATGATCCGGTAAAGCTTGTTCCTTTAGCCATGCATGCCTTCTTATCACTGTGCCTGTCATGGCTGATCTAAATGAAGCCTCCAGTGCATCATAGCCACATTTTAAGGAATGGTTGCTAACCTGTTGTATGTTATTTACCATATCTAATACATACTTCTTATCAAGAGATTCATCAGTGGTTAGTTTTTTAGTTAACTGATCCAGCATAAACTCTTGGTATTGTATCATGTGAAACTGACAGTTTAAAGCTCTAGCTGAGAGAGTAGCTGAAGTGTAGACCTTTTACCCCATCTGTCTAATGACCTTGCTTCCCTTTCAGAAGGAATAGGGTTTTAGCTATGGTGGCTACTGCCTTGGGGCCCTGGGATATAGTTTCTGGGTCTGCAAGTGGAGCCTTGTAAAGGTGGTGATGAGTATCTGGCACCCTGTAAAATCTGTCTGGTTTGGCAGGGGCTGGGGGTAAAGAATCTGGAGCGGAGCAAACATCATTGAAAGCATCATCCACCACAGAGAGAACAGGGGGTATAGCCAAGGGCCTGTGCTGAGGGAGGTGCAGAAAGGTCCTAAGTCTTTTCTGGAGTCTGAAAATCCTGTTGCTGCCATTGGAACTGTTCTCATGGCATGCAAAGTTTCCCCAAAGGAAAATTCTTCTGGTGGGGAAGCAGCTGGGATGGATTCTTCAGCATCAGAATCTTCAAAATTGGAGAAGGAGCCTCTGGCTGGTCAGTTATGTCTGATTCATCAGCAGAATCATCAGAGGACACTGGCTCGGGGCTCTGCCCTAGGTCTCTTCTCTGGGGCTGAGAGGCCCTGTCTGGGTGAGATTGAGATCCTCTAATTAATGAAATTAAATCTTCTGCCAAGGTAAGCATTTGAGAACTAGAAGAGGGCCTGGAAGGGGGTGGTTTAACAGGCACTGTTTTAGTAGTCTTGGCAGCTTTAGCCCTGGCGAAGGCCTTAATGGACATGGCTGCTGGAGGCCTAGCAGCACCACGTGCTGGGGTAGAAACATCCAAGGGGATGGTGTCTGATAAGTCAACCACCGTAGTGGGTAAAATTTCTGAAATCGTTTCAAGAGTTGTAGCAGGGGCCTCAGTTGTAGGAATAGGTTCAGCTGTACTTTGTTCAGTTTTCTCGGTTTCGGCCGAAACCGAGACACTCACGGTTTGCTTGACCAAGGTTTCGGCCGAAACCGCGGACCGCGAGTGTCGGTCTTTATCTTTGCGTTTTTTGCCAGATTGGGTAGTCGGAGGATCCGTCGGCATAATGTATGCAAAATCAGAACCGAAAAACTGTTCTGCGAACTCCGACCGACGCCTAAGCGTTCGTCGGTTGAAGGAAGCACAGGCGAACAGGCTGCTACGTCGTGGGCTGGGCCTAAACAAGGCAGACAGTAAGAGTGGAAATCTTTATGAGGTATTTGTTTCCCACAGTTTAAACAATTGTTAACTTTTTCTGACATCGGCTGAGGCAAGAAAGAGTCCCCAACGGGTACTTAGCTTTAGAAGTCTTGGTAGTATTCGGTAGAAGTAATCTCTGGATCCGACCGACCGGCACTTGCGAACAGCTTCTGCTTCGGGCGCCACGCGGCAAGAAAGACTGAGGAAAATGGCGCCGGCTGATGCCTTTATACCCGAAGACCAACAGAGATGACGTTGGGTGGAGTGCGACATCAGCCGAAGCCGGACCCGGACTATGGAATCCGGCCGACTGAAGGGCTGCCTGACGACAGGACAACCCACTTGTTATGACTGCAGATGCATCCATGAAGGACATCAGCTTCTGCTTCGGGTGCCACGCGGCAAGAAAGACTGAGGAAAATGGCGTTGGCTGATGCCTTTATACCCGAAGACCAGCAGAGATGACATCGGGTGAGGTGCGACATCAGCCGAAGCCGGACCCGGACTTTGGAATCCAGCCGACCGAGGGGCTGCCTGACGACAGGACAACCCAGTTGTTATGACTGCAGATGCATCCATGAAGGACATCAGGGAGAACAAACTCCAGAGAATGAGTATGCTGGCTTCAGATACCACTGGAATTTTCACATATGAGGTCTGGCTAAGGGTAACATGGGAATTGCAGATACCATGAACCTTACCATGCAGAGAAACTCTCTGGCTGACACTGAAGTTTGAGGAAGCAAATGTTGGAAGTAGGGTAGAGGAGTATTTTTTGTGGAGGAAGAAAAATCAATGTCTGTCCTTGTTCTGCAGTTCAGGAAAATGTGATCCTGAGAACAGATACCAGAAGACTTGTTGATGTTGATAGTAAACCCCAGGCCTTGGAGCACGGATATAGTGGTTTGGGGGTTCTGCTGCAGAATGTCTAGATTTGCTTGAATTATCAGGTTGTCCATGTAAGGGTAAATCAGAAAATGTTTGGCTCCTGTGAATGCCTTTTTTCAGGCTTCAAGGAATTCTGAAAAACCTTGAAGTTGTGGAGAGTTCAAAGAGCAAAGCACAAAAACAGCAGTCATTACAATTGGGTTATCCTGCTGGCAGGCGACCTGCAGTTGGCCCGAGTTCCAAAGTCTAGGTCCGGCTTCGGTTGCTGTCACCTCTTCCCCGACGTCAGTGCGCCAGGGGTATAAAAGTTGCAACCGACGCCATTTTCTTCCGTTTTTCTTGCCCCAGATGTCAGGTGCCCCAGATAGGAAGGCTGAAAAGATAAAAATATGCCAAAAAAACATGCATATGTTACTATAAACATTTCCTTCATCTACAAGCAAATACACCACATAGGTTGTATAGAGTTGAGAAGCACAGAAAAGGTCCCAGCAAAGAAAAGGGGGATGGTGGGTGGGTAATCTGGACTGCAACAGTGAATACACTCGAACATCTACATTTATGGTAGGTACACAACTGTACTATGTTCATCGTGTTTCACTGTTGCAGTCATTACAATTGGGTAGAATCCCAAAGCTGAGGTTGGGTGGCTGGGCCTAGATTGGATATGGCGAGGCTAACAAGCCGTGCAGAACTGCAGTGGCAAAGTCTGCTCTGGATTTAGAGTAGAGAGGTAAGTGGTAGTGCTTGGTGAAAGTGTGCACTGAGCTCCAGGTTGCAGCTTCTAAAATGTCTTTGGTTGGTACTCCTCTGAGGAAAGCTGCTGAAGTGGCTGCTGCTCTGGTAGAATGAGGCCTAATGCCCTTAGGCACTGATCTGACATGTTGTGCATAACAGAAGCGGATGCAGTGTCCTATCCATTTGGAGATGCTTTGTAATAAGCTTTCCTTGTGATCCTGCAGCATATGCTACAAACAGTTGCTCAGTTTTTCTGAAAGCTTTTGTTTTGTCCAAGTAGAAACGTAGCTGCCTGGGTATATCCAAAGCGTGCAGAAGTCTTTCCCCTTTATTCTGGGGATTTGGGTAGAAAGTAGGTAAATGAATGGTTTGCTTTAAGGCCACATTGGAGACCACTTTTGGCATGAATGTTGGGTTTGTCCTAAGCGAAACCCTGTCCTGATGAAAAATGAGGAAAGGTTCCATAGCCATCAATGCCTGTAATTCTGAGACTCTTCTTGCTGAAGTTATTGCTAGGAGCAGAGCAGTTTTCCATGACAAGAATTTTAAACCAGCTGTGCTGGCTGGTTCAAAAGGAGGTAGTGTGAGTTTTTCTAAAACAAAATTGAGGTCCCAAGTAGATAATGGTGCTCTCCTTGGAGGTTTTATATTTTTTGCCCCTCTGAGGTACTGTTGTAGTAGAGGATGTGAAAAAATAGGAGGCTCTGTATTGTAATGAGCTGAAATGGCAGAGACATGGATTTTAATAGATGAGAAAGATAGGCCTTTTTCCAACATCTCAGTTAGGTATTGCAAAATCTGAGGTATATTAGGGACAAGTGGTTCAAGCCCTTGTGCCTGGTTCCAAGCACAGAATCTCTTCCATTTCTCTGCATAAGATTTCCTAATGCTGAGCCTCCTGGCTTCCAAAAAAACATCCATAGCAGCTTTAGAGAGAGGTGCAGTCTGAGTGGCTACATTACCTGCCATGCTGCCAGGTTTAAGGTTATGAGTTGACTGTGCAGAATCTGATTGTTTTGTTGTGTCAGAAGATGAGGGATTTGTGGTAGAGGCCAATGTGGGCCTTGGGACAAACTCTTTAGGATTGGGTACCAGTGCTGGCATGGGCAATCTGGTGCAATCAAGATCATTTTTGGCCTTCCTTGTCTGACTTTTAGTAGCACCTTGGTGAGAAGAGACATCAGAGGGAAGGCATAAACTGTCAGGCCTTTCCAGCTGAATGATGGAGCATCCACTTCCCATGCTTGAGAGTGATAAGTTCTTGTGCAAATTTCTGTATTTGGTAATTGTGAGGGGAGGCAAATAGTACAGTTTTGTACCTACCATAAATGTAGATGTCCGATAGATATGCAACTGCAGTCATAACATATGGGTTTGTCCTGCCCCAGGCAGCTCTCGGTCGGCTGAATTCCAAAGTCTGGGTCCGGTGTCGGCAGGTGTCGCCTCCTCTCCGACGTCACAACAGCTGGAGTATAAAGGCATCGGCCAACGCCATCTTCTTCAGTGTTTCTTGCCCCAGATGCCCTCCTAGGAAGGCTAAATTTGGTGAACGGATAAAAATACTTCCAAACATGCACAACAGTAATAAACAGATACACCATAGGAGATACCCCCAGCTAATAGGAATAGGGGTAGGGACCCATAAGGAAAGATAAAGAGGGGTAGGAGGGTGGGAAAATCTGACTGCAGTTGCATATCTATCGGACATCTACATTTATGGTAGGTACAAAACTGTACTATGTCCTTCAAGAATGCAACTGCAGTCATAACATATGGGTTGAATACCATAGCCAAGCTGGGGGTGGATGGAACTATGATAAGGATGGTGTAGCTAAAATCCCGTGCAGGACTGCCGAAGCAAAGCCTGCTCGGGATCTGGAGTATAAGGGCAGGTTGTAGTGCTTGGTAAATGTATGCACGGAGCTCCATGTAGCAGCCTCTAAAATGTCCTTTGTTGCCACTCCTCTTAGGAAAGCTGTGGATGTGGCTATAGCTCTGGTGGAATGTGGCCTAATATTGGCTGGCACACCTTTTCCATGGAAAGAATAGCAGAATCTGATGCAGTGTCCAATCCATTTTGAAATTGTTTGTTTGGAGATTGCTTTTCCTTGTACTCCAGCAGCATAGGCTACAAACAGTTGGTCAGACTTTCTGGTGGCCTTAGTTCTGTCCAAGTAGTAGCGTAGCTGCCTGTGTATGTCCAAAGTATGCAGTAGTTTTTCCCCCCCTATTTTGAGGATTGGGGAAGAAAGTAGGCAGGTGAATAGCTTGATTTAGAGACACTCTAGAAATAACTTTTGGCATGAATGTAGGATTGGTTCTTAGAGAAACTCTGTCCTGATGAAAAATGAGGAAGGGAGGCACTGCCATGAGTGCCTGTATCTCAGAGACTCTTCTTGCAGATGTGACTGCCAATAGGAAGACCGTTTTCCATGATAGAAATTGCATTTCTGAAGTTGCTGCTGGCTCAAAAGGAGGAAGAGTTAATTTTTCCAAAACGAAATTGAGGTCCCATGCAGGAACTGGCTGTTTTCTGGGAGGTTTGATATTCTTTATCCCTGTTAGGAACTGTCTTAGCAAAGGATGTGAGAACACTGGAGGGTCACAATTGTATTTTGCTGAGTTTGCTGAGGCATGAATCTTTATAGAAGAGTATGAGAGTCCAGTATGAAACATTTCTGCCAAGTATTCTAATGTCTGAGGTATAATGTTGTGTCCTGACCCCTGTTGGCATTCCAGATGCTGAATCTCTTCCACTTGGCTGAATAGGTTTTTCTGGTGGAAGGTCTGCGTGCTTCCAGTAAGATCTCTTGAACTGTTTTGGAAAGAGAGGTAGTTGGGGGAGTCATGGTAACCTCCAGGCTGTCAGATGCAACGTTTTCAGGTCTTGATGTACAGTCCTGTAGTTGTGTTGTGTTAGGAGCAGGGGCCATAGGGTCAGAGGCCACGGCTTGGTCCGAGTTATGCTCAACAGCAATGGGTACCAGTGTTGCCTTGGCCAGTCTGGAGCTATCAAAATGCCTGTTGGTTGTTCTGCTTTGATCTTCAGTATCACCTTGGTCAGCAGAGGTAGAGGAGGGAATGCATACATTTTTAGGGACTTCCAGCTGAAGGAGAGAGCATCCGTTTTCCAGGCTAGAGGATGGTGGGTCCTTGTGCAGAATATTTCCAGGTGATGATTTAAGTGGGAAGCAAAGAGATCTATGTCCGGTCTTCCCTATGTCTTCGTTAGTTGAGAGAAAATGTGAGGATGCAGCATCCATTTGTGTGGATCCGAGAAATTTCTGCTCAGCTTGTCCGCCAGTACATTGTCCTTGCTTGGAACAAACTGGGATTGCAAATGTATCTTCAGGCTCAGGGATTTTTCCCAGAGAAGCACTGTTAGTCTGCAGAGGGGATAAGAATGAGTGCCTCCCTGCTTGTTTATATACCACATGACAGTGGTTGTCTGTCCTTATTAGCAAATGTCCTTGTTGTAGTGATTTTTCGAAAGTCTCGATTGCATGTATCACTACCAACATCTCTTTTTGGTTTATGTGCAGATGTCTTTCCTTTGGTGTCCATAGACCTTGAATGCATCTGCCCTCCATGTGCACCCCCCATCCATGATCTCAGGCATCGGTTGTAATCATTTGACCTGCTTGAGGTCTGTTGAAAGACATGCCTTTGTTTAACTGACTGGCTTGAGCCCACCACAAGAATTCCTTTTGGAGACATGGAATAAGTGGGATTACGTCTTCTAGGCTTTGGCTATGTTGAGACCATAAGTTTTTTAAATACCATTGCAGCTTTCTCATATGAAGTCTTGCCAAAGGTATCAGAAGAATGCAAGATGCCATGAACCCCAGGGCCTGCAGGATTTTCCTTGCAGTCAGCTGGGAGAGTTTTGCTAGGCCTTTGAAGTACTCTGGTAACTGTTGTTGTTTTTCCTCTGTGAGGTAGGCCATTTGAGTTTCTGTGTCCAGTTTGGCACCTAGGAAAATGATCTGTTGGGATGGCAGTAGTCTTGACTTCTGAATGTTGACTGTGTATCCCAAGGCCTGCAGTAGTTGCATGACGTAGTCCAAGTTTGCTTTTAAGGTTTGTTTGTTGTCTGCTTGTATGAGGCAGTCGTCCAGGTAGGGGTATATTTGAATCCCCTGGAGTCTGCAGTGTGCCACTACTGATGCCAGGCATTTTGTGAACACTCTGGGCGCAGTACACAAGCCAAACGGCAATGCTGAGAATTGATAATGCTCTGTCCCTGCAAGAAATCTGAGGTATCTTCTGCAACTTTGTCTGATTGGGACATGCAGGTATGCCTCCTTGAGGTCCAGAGTGACCAGCCAAGACCCCTTGCCCAGCATGGGAAGGAGTTGCTGCAGCGTCAGCATTTTGAACTTTGGCACAATGAGAAAAGTATTTAGAATTGAGAAGTCCAGTATAGGTCTCCATTTGTTTTCTTTTCTTGGAACAAGGAACAGTCTTGAATAAAATCCCTAGCCTTGTTCCTGAGGAGGTACCCTTTCTATTGCTTTTATACTTAACAGCTTTGAAACTTGAGTGCCTCTGCCCTTTGATGATGTGGCAGGTTTGGCATGCCTTGTCTTACTGGTAAAGTATGGAAGTGGAATCTGTAACCCTTGCCTATTAAATCCAGAATCCAGTTGTCCTTGGTTAAGATATGCCAGTTTTGTGAGAATAAGGATAATTTTCCGCCCAAAGGTGCTTCTCTGAGCCTTGGCGGTCTGAAAGTCAAGTCATTGTGATTGTCCTTGTGGTGCAGCTGGGCTGTCTGCGCCACTTCTTTGATTTGGAGGTTGCCATTGGCGGCCCCTGTAGGAGCCTCGGTACTGCCCTCTACCTCGGGCACGCCTGCTTTTACCCCTTTGAAACTTGTCAGAGCCTGGGAAGGACCAGTTCTTTGAGGGCCAGTTTCTGCTGAATCTGGGTGGCTGAACCTGAAGGAAATCCTTGACTGTCTGTACTGACTTTGCTTTTTCCTCAATGGATTTCAACACATCTTGTGCATTAGCACCAAAAAGCTTCTGTTTTTCCAGAGGTGAATCCAGTAACTTTACTTTAACATGGTCAGGCAAAGACTGATCTTTTAACCAAGCATGTCTACATATCACAGCCCCAGTCATAGCTGCCCTACATGAAGCTTCCAATGCATCATAACCACACTGAAGAAAATGGTTGTTAACCTGCTGAGTGTTATGTATATGATCCTGCAATGCCTTTCTATCAATAGGCTCAGGAGAGGCTAACTTTTTCTGTAAATCATCCAGTAAAAAATCCTGGTACTGAAACATGTGAAAAAGGCAGTTAAGAGACCTCATGGCTAGGGTGGTAGAGGTATAAACTTTTTTACCCCATCTCTCCAGGGACTTAGCTTCCCTGTCCGCTGGCAGTGGATTTTTGGCAGTGGAAGTAGCCACTCCCTTGGGACCCTGTGAAATAGTTTCTAGATCCACAGAGTGCGCCTTAAAGAGATGCTTGTGAGTGTCAGGGACCCTATAATATCTGTCTGGCTTGACAGGAGCAGGTGGGAGAGAATCAGGGTTAGCACTGGAGTCAGAGAAAACATCATCCAAAACATCCATAACTGGCGGAATAGCTAAAGGTCTGTGCTGGGGAAGCTTGAGGAAGGTACGTAGCCTTTTCCTGGAATCAGAGAATTCCTGACCCTGCCATTGAAAATATTCCCTCATGGAATGCAGGACTTCACCAAAAGAGAAATCCTCTGGAGGGGAGGCAGAGGGAATTGATTCCTCAGCATCAGAGTCCTCATAGGCCTGGAAGGATTCTTCTTGGGTATCAGAATGCACAGAATCCCCAGAGGCTTCATCTGAGGAAAGGTAGTCGGCCTGCTCAGTTCTGGGCCTTTTCTCTGCAGGTGGCTGAGAACCTCTGTCTGGATGAGGCTGAGACCCCCTGATAAGAGAAATAAGATCTGCAGCAAGAGACATGATCTGCTTATCAGAAGAAGGGGCCTGAGCAACAGGTTTAGGATGGGCCTTGGCCTGGCTGGCGGCCTTAGCACGTGCAAAGGCCTTGATGGACATGGATACAGGTGGCCTAGCAGCCCCACGTGCAGGAGTAACCTTGTCTACAGAAATGGTGTCGGGTAGATCCAGAACTTCGGTTTCCGGAGGAAAATCAACAACCGGCACCGGAGAGATCTCAGAGACCGAAGGTCATGTTAACGCTGTGTCGTCAGCCTGGAGCGGTTGAATTACCGCTTCAGAAGGGACCGAAGCACTAGCGGAGGGTTTAGGAGTAGCATCGGTAGTGGATGCGGGCCGAGGATGTCTGTCCCGGTCCTTTCGTTTTTTGGCAGATTGAATTGTCGGTGGATCTGACGGCATGATATACGCGAAAGATTCACCGAAAAAGTCCTCTGCAAATTCTGCCCGGCACCTGAGAGTGCACTTATTAAAGCAAGCACAGGCCGAGACGTCGTGGTCTGGGCCCAGGCAAGGAAGGCAGTAAGAATGGAAGTCCTTATGAGGTATTTGTTTACCACAACACAAACAATTATTAACTTTCTCAATTTGTTCTGACATCGGCTGAGGCAAGAAAAAAATGTTCCCCAACGGGGTACTTAGCTTTTAGATGACTTCGGTACTGAAAACACAGGAGCTGACCGACCAGCACTTGCAAACTGCTTCTGCTTCGGGCACCGCGCGGCAAAAAAGACTGAAGAAGATGGCGTCGGCCGATGCCTTTATACTCCAGCCGTTGTGACGTCGGAGAGAGGCGACACCAGCCGACGCCGGACCCAGACTTTGGAATTCGGCCGACAGAGGGCTGCCTGAGGCAGAACAACCCATATGTTATGACTGCAGTTGCATTCTTGAAGGACATCCCCATTTCCTTGTTATCATGCTGAACACTTGTGGATTTAGCTTCCATTCGTGAGGATCCATGAGATTTCTGCTTAGTTCGTCTGCCAGTGTATTTTTTGTTCCTGGCAGGAATTGTGCTTGCAGATGTACTTGGTAGGTCAGTGCTGTGTTCCACAAAGTCATGGCTTGTCTGCATAGGGGGTAGGAATGTGTAGCTCCTAGCTTGTTTATGTACCACATAACTGTGGTATTGTCCGTCTTTATTAATAGTTGTCCTGGATGTATTAGGTCCTTGAAGGCTGTCAGGGCATTCTGTACAGCTAGCATCTCTTTTTGATTGATGTGAAGATGCATTTGTTCCTTGGGCCACATGCCCTGAATACATTTTCCTGCCATATGTGCTCCCCAGGCATAATCCGAAGCATCCATTGTCACTGTCTGCCTGGCTGTAGGTAAGGTGAAAGGCTGTCCCTTGTTGTGGTGACAGACCTGGGACCACCATCGAAACTCCTGTTGTAGGCAGGGAATTAAAGTTATGACCGTCTCCAGGCTGTGACAATGCTGAGTCCAAACACTTTTTAGATACCATTGTAGTTTCCTCATATGCAGTTTTGCATATGGAATTAGTAGAATACAGGATGTCATGAAGCCCAGGGCCTGCAGAATTTTTCTTGCAGGGAGCTGGGTTTTTGCTGCCATCATTGGAAAGTAATGAGTCAGTTGTCTTGGTTTGTCTGGCGTGAGATAAGCCATCTGGGCAGTCGTATTTAAGCTTGCACCCAGGAATATTATCTCTTGAGAGGGCACTAGTTTTGATTTCTTTTCGTTTACTGTGTACCCTAGGCAAATTAGCAATCTTTTCACAAATGCCAGGTGCTTTAGAAAAGTGTACTCGCTCTCTGCTTGAATAAGGCAGTCGTCCAAGTAGGGATATATTTGATTTCCTGTTTGTCTGCAAAATGCAATTACTGGTGCCAGGCATTTTGTGAAGACCCTGGGTGCAGTAGATAAGCCAAAGGGCAGTGCAGAGAATTGGTAATGCATTGAGCCTGTTACGAATCTGAGGTATCTTCTGCAATTTTGTCTGACTGGGACATGCGGGTATGCCTCCTTGAGATCCAAAGTAACCAGACAAGCCTCCTTGCCCAGCATGGGCAGAAGTTGTTGTAGTGTTAACATTTTGAATTTTGGAACATCCCAAGTAATTAGGATTGACAGGTCCAGTATTGGTCACCAGGCTTTGTCTTTTCTGGGTACTAAGAAAAGTCTTGAGTAAAATCCTTGTCCCTGTTCTTGTTGTGGAACTTTTTGAATAGCTCTCATGTCCATAAGAGCAGCAATCTGTTTTGTGCCTCTGCCCACTGGTTTTGTGGCAGGTCTGGCATACCTTTTGGTTTTGGAAGCGTGTGGAAGTGGAACCTGTAACCCTGAGAAACAATATTCAACACCCATTGGTCCTGGGTGATCATGTGCCAATTTTTTGAGAAAAGTGCTAGCTTTCCCCCTAGGGGTGCTGTCAACAGGTAAGAGCGTGGCATTTGCAGAGGGAAGTCATTGTGACGGTTTCCTATAAGGTTGTGATTTGTCTTCTCCTCCTTTGGGGCTGAAGCACCCCATTGTTTAGGTCTGTAGGAGCCTTGGGGTGGAGATCTGCCTCTTCGTGGCCTGTCTGACACTGGAAAGGGCCAATTTTTTGAAGGCCAGTTACTGCTAAATCTAGGTGGTTGAACCTGTAAGAAATCTTTCACTGTCTGCATTGACTTTGCTTTATCCTCCATTTTCTTTAACACCTCTTCTGCCTTAACACCAAACAAAGTATCATGCTGTAATGGAGCATCCAATAATTTTACTTTAACATGGTCAGGTAAACTTTGTTCTTTCAACCAAGCATGTCTTCCAATAACAGAGCCTGTAACTGCGGCTCTACAGGAAGCCTCTAATGAATCAAAACCACATTGCAGAATATGCTTTCCCACTTGTTCAACTGCATGCAATAAATCCTGCATTTCGTTACGGTCAGGACTTTCTGTATTTGAAACCATTTTCTACTTTAACAGTGACATGAGGTACTGTTGATATTTAAGCATGTGAAACTGACAGTTTACAGCTCTTACAGCTAAAGTAGCAGAAGAGTAAACTTTTTTCCGCCCATCTGTCCAGAGCTCTGGAATCCCTATCTGAGGGGACAGGATTTTTGGCAGTGGAAGCCTTAACCCCTTTAGGACCCTGAGAAATTGTTTCTGGGTCTGCAGCGGGGTTTTTGTAAAGAAATTTATGAGAGTCAGGGACCCTGTAGTACTGGTCTGGCTTGACTGGTGCAGGGGGTAAAGAATCAGGAGACAGACTGGATTCAGAAAAAACATCATCTACAATATCAAGCACAGGGGGGATAGCCAGGGGCCTGTGCTGAGGCAATAAAAGGAAATCTCTGAGCTTTTTTTTGGATTCTGAATAATCCTAGTTCTCCCAGTGGAAATGCTCCCTCATGGTGTGCAGGGTTTCCCCAAAAGAATAATCCTCAGGCGGTGAGGCTGAAGGAATGGACTCTTCTGCATCAGAGTCCTCATAGGGAGGGAGAGAATATCCCTGATCAGAAGAGGAATCAGAGGAAATGGAAACCTGATCAGAGGAATCATAATCAGTGTCTTGCCTAAGCCTTTTGTCAGGAGAGGGATGGGAACCCCTGATTAAAGTAATAAGGTCTTCGGACATTTTAAGCATCTGTTTCTTTGGCATGGATGACTGTTTTGGAGAATGCTGTACTGGTTTCCTTGTCTTTAATGGTGTTTTTGACTTTGCCTTTGTTGCTGTAGTAGCCTTAATTGTAAGCTGTGAAGGTCTGAAAACACCCTCAGAAGCTGATGCCTGCTCTGCGGCTCGGGACCATCTAAGGGTATAGTTTCCATAGGCCCAATATCTTGAGTTTCCATAGGCCTTGGTGTTTCCACGTGACTGTCGGTTACGGCCTGTGGCTCTGAGGTAGCGGGTGTCAGGGGCTGCGAAAGCGCCTCTCTGAGAACCGGCGACTGGCCTAGAAGAGGCTTCATCGGTTTTGGACCTCAGATGCCTGTCTTTTTCGTTGTCTTTGCATTTTTTATAAATTCTGGTCGTCTGTTGTTCCGACGGCATTATATAATTAAACCTTCGGCCAAAATAATGCAAAGCAAAATCAAACCGATGTTTAATAGTGCGTTTATTGAATCTAGCACAAAACCGACTAGTAACGTCGTGGTCAGGGCCTAGGCAAGGAATACAGTAAGAGTGAAAGTCCTTATGAGGTATTTGCTTCCCACAAAAAATACAATTATTAACTTTTACTGACATCGGTCTGGAGCAAGAAAAAGTTTCCCCAACGGGGTACTTAGCTTTATTGAAGACTTCGGTTCTGAAACTCAATTTTGAAAATCTCAGGAGTTGGCCGACCGGCACTTGCGAACTGCTTTTGCTTCGGGCACCACGCGGCAAGAAAGACTGAAGAAAATGGCGTCGGTTGCAACTTTTATACCCCTGGTGCACTGACGTCAGGAAAGAGGTGACAGCAACTGATGCCAGACCAAGACTTTGGAACTCGGGCCGACTGCAGGTCACCTGCCAGCAGGATAACCCAATTGTAATGACTGCAATAGTGAAACACAATGAACATCTGAAAATGAGAGGAAACATCAGAAAAATGTAAGCATTTCCTAAAGAAAGGGTGAATGGAAATATGAAGATATGCATCCTTGATGTCTAGAGAAACCAGAAAAGCCTTAGGAAGCAAAAGAGGGAACAGAGTCTGGAGAGTGTGCATGCAGAAGGTGGGAGCCTGAAAGAACAGACCGAGTTGGGACAGATCTAAGATTGGTCTCCATGGACCATCTTTCCTAGGGACTAGGAAAGTACAGTTGTGTACACTTGCCATAAATGTAGATGTTCGAGTGTATTCACTGTTGCAGTCATTACATTTGGATTATCTGCTTGCAGGTAGCCCTCAGTCGACCTGATTAACAAAGTCTTGGGTCATGCATCGGTTGCTGTCCCTTCTTCCATGACATCAGGTCGTCAAGGGAATAAAACATGCAGCAAATGCCATTAAATCAGTTTTTCTTGCCCCAGATGTCAGGTGTCCCCCTAATGGGAAGCAATGAAATATAAAAGTACAATGATATATCTCCAACAAAAAAGCAAATACACCAAAAACACTTAAGCATGGTAAAGGAAAGTAGAGGTATAGCCAAAAGAAGTCAGGGGGCTGGAGGGAGGGTAACCAGGACTGCAACATTGAATACACTCGAACATCTATATTTATGGTAAGTGTACACAACTGTACTATGTTCTTCCTGTTTCACTGTTGCAGTCATTACATTTGGGTAGATTCCCAAAACTATGGTTGGGAGGAGGAATTTAGACAGCATTAGGACCAGCTAAAAGGCCCTGCAAGACTGCAGTGACAAAACCAGCTCTGGATTTAGAGAAAATTGAAAAATGATAATGCTTAGTGAAAGTATGTATAGAATTCCAGGTAGCAGCTTCCAGGATGTCCCTGGTAGGGACACCTCTGAGAAAGGTTGTAGAGGTAGATGCAACCCTGGTGGAGTGAGGTATGATCCCCTGGGGGATAGGTTTTGCATGGTGCTTACAGCAGAAATGAATGCAATGGCCTATCCATTTAGAAATGGTTTGTTTTGAAATAGCCTTCCCCTCTGCCCCTGCAGCAAATGCCACCAACAGTTGTTCATATTTCCTTTGAGGTTTAGTCCTGTCCAAGTAGAATCTAAGTTGTCTGTGCACATCTAAGGAATGCAGAATCCGTTCCCCTTTGTTCTGTGGATTGGGAAAGAAGGTTGGCAAATGAATGGACTTAAGTGCCACACTGAATACCACCTTGGGAATGAAGGATGGATTGGTTCTGAGGGGCACCCTTTCCGCATGAAAGATGATGAAAGGCTGCATGCCATAAGGGCCTGTAATTCAGAAGGCCTGTAATTCAGATACCCTTCTAGTTGAAGTGATTGCTAAAAGGAAAGCTGTTTTCCAAGAAAGAAATTTTAAGTCTGCAGTAGCAGCTGCCTCAAAAGGAGGTAGAGTGAGTTTCTCCAAGACAAAGTTAAGGTCCCAGGCTGGGGTTGGAGCTCAGGTTGGAGCGTTCCTGGGTGGTCTCAAATTTTTGGCCCCTCTGAGGAACTGCTTGAGCAGTGGATGAGAGAAGAGGGGAGGTTCTGTGTTATAATGAGCTGAAACGGCTGAGGCGTGGATTTTCATGGAGGAAAAAGACAGGCCCTTGTGAAGCATCTCAGTTAAGTATTGTAAAATCTGAGGTAAATTGGGCGCTGCTGTGCTCATCCCTTGAGACTGGTTCCATGCACAGAATCTTTTCCATTTTTCAGCATAAGATTTTCTAGTACTAGGCCTTTGTGCCTCTAAAATGATATCCATCACAGGTTTACTGAAGGATGGTAAAGGAGAGATTATGTAATTAGCCAGGCTGCAAGGTTCAGTGTTAGAAGCTGAGGGTGCAGAATCTGGATCTCCTGCTGAGATAACAGGGAAGGAGTCTGAGGCAGGTGCCATGGGGATAACCGTGACACACTGTGCAGGAGGGGGTACCAGTGTTGGCGCGGCCAGTCTGGAGCAATCAAAATCATCCCTGGTTTGTCATGTTTGATTTTTATTAGTACTTTGGAGAGCAGAGGCTGGGGGGGGGGGGGTGGAGGCATAGACTGATAGGTTTTTCCAGATGAAGGACAGAGCATCCACTTTCCAGGCTTGTTTGTGGGGAGTCCTTGTGCAAAATTTGTCCAACTGGTAGTTCTGGGGAGAGGCAAACATGTCTATATCTGTGCTCCATTTGCTTGTCAACATGTTGAAAATCTTTGGTTCCAGTTTCCACTTGTGTGGGTCCATGAGGTTTCTGCTTAGTCCGTCTGCCAGTGTATTTAATTTTCCTGGCAGGAATTGAGCTTGTAGGTACACTTAGTAGCTCAAGGCTGTGTTCCACAATGCAATGGCTAGTCTGCAGAGGGGGTAAGAATGTGTACCCCCCTGCTTGTTTATGTACCACATAACAGTGGTGTTCTCCGTCTTTAGCATTAGTTGTCCTGGAAGAATGTGGTCCTTGAAGGCTGTCAGAGCATTCTGTACAGCTAAAATTTTTTTTTGATTGTTATGTAGGTGCATTTGACTTGGGTTCCATTTGCCCTGAATGCACCCCTGCCAGGCGAGCCCCCCATGCATAGTCTGAGGTGTCTGTTAGGGTTTGGGCGGCAGGGGGTGGGGAGAAATGTAGTCCCTTGTTTTGGTGGCAGGCCTCTGCCCACCAAGGGAACTCTAGGTGTAGGCAAAGTATGATACGGAATCATTGTTTCTAGATCTTGAGAAAGTTGACACCATAGGCTTTTTAGATATCATTGTAGTTTCCTCATATGCAGTCTTGCATATGGAATTAGAATGCAGGAGGCCATGAACCCAAAGGCTTGCAGTATTTGTCTTGCAGATAGCAGGGTTTTTGTGGCCACTTGTTTGAACTAAGTTGTCAAATGAATTTGTTTCTCTGGCGTGAGGTAAGCCATCTGGAAAGTTGTATTCAAGCTTGCTCCCAGGAATATAATTTGTTGACAGGGTACCAGGTGTGATTTCTTTTAATTTATGGTGTACCCCAGACAAGTTAGAACCCTTTGTACAAAGGCCAGATGATTCAAAAGTATGTCCTGGCTTTCTGCCTGAATTAGACAATCATCCAGGTATGGGTATATTTGAATATTTCTTTGCCTGCAAAATGCAATAACTGGAGCTAGGCACTTTGTGAAAACCCTGGGCGCAGTAGATAAGCCAAAGGGCAGTGCAGAGAACTGATAGTGCGTGTAGCCTATTTTGAAGCGTAGGTATCTTCTGCAAGATTCCCTGATTGGGATGTGCAGGTATGCTTCGTTTAAATCTAGTGTTGCCAACCAGGCATCGTTGCCTAGCATAGGAAGCAATTGGTGAAGAGTCAGCATCTTGAATTTTGGAATCTCCAAAAAGGTGTTTAGAGTAGACAGGTCCAGGATAGGATGCCATGAATGGTCTTTTCTGGGTACCAGGAAAAGTCTTGAGTAGAAACCTTGTCCCTTTTCTTCTTCTGGTACCAGTTGAATAGCCCCCATGCTTAAGAGAGAGAAAGTACTTGTTTTGGGGCCTCTGCCCACTGATTTGGGGTAGGTACGGCCATGCGCTTGGTGTTGGCAACGTGTGGAAGTGAAATCTGTATCCCTGGGACACTATATTTAAAACAATTTGTCCTGGGTAATGAGTTCCCAATTCTTTGCATGAAGAGCAATCTCCCACCCCCCAAAGATGCAGTCAGTTGATAAGTGCTTGGAAATTTTAAAAGGAAGTCATTGAGACAGTTTACAACAGGGGGAGTCTTATTATTCCCAGATTTGGAAGTGGAGGCCCCCCACTGCTTAGTTGTGTGTGAACCCTGGGACTGAAACCTGGGGTTTTTGCTGTGTCTGGGTTTGGCTAGAGAAGACCTGGAAGGGGCTGGAAAGGACCAATTCTTAGAGGGCCAGTGCCTACTAAATTTAGGAGGCTGAACTTGTAAAAAAATCTTTAACAGTTTGCATAGATTTAGCTTTATCTTCCATCTTTTTAAGAACTTCCTCAGCCTTGTTGCCAAACAGGCGGCCCTGATTTAAAGGAGCATCCAACAGCTTAGCTTTAACATGATCAGGCAAAGATTGCTCCTTAAGCCAAGTAGGCCTTCTGAGCACAGACCCAGTAACAGCAGCCCTGCAAGAGGCCTCTAATGAATCAAAACCACATTGCAAAGTATGTTTTCCAACATGTTCAGCAGAATGCATTAAATCCTGTAATTCTTTACTTTCCACACAGTCAGGAATCATCATTTTCTGTTTAAGCAATCCAATAACATGTTGCTGATAGTTTAACGTATGAAACTGGCAGTTTAAAGCCCTAATGGCCAATGTTGCAGAAGTGTAAACCTTCTTACCCCATCTATCCAGCGCCTTGGAGTCTCTATCAGAAGGGGTAGGATTTTTAGCAGTAGAAGCATTAATGCCTTTGGGCCCCTGTGAAATAGTCACTGGATTTGCAATAGGATTTTTAAAAAGGAACTTGTGGTACTCAGGGACCCTGTAGTATCGGTCAGGTTTTCTGGGAGCAGGAGGCAGGGAATCAGGGGCCAAACTAGATTCCAAAAAAACATCAACAATGTCTAGTACAGGAGGAATAGCTAAAGGTCTATGCTGAGGTAGGAGAAGCAAATCCCTAAGCCTCTTTTTTGAATCAAAAAAATCCTGGCTTTCCCAGTGGAAATGTTCTCAGAGTATGTAAGGTTTCCCCAAAAGAAAAATCCTCAGGAGGGGAAGCAGAGGGAATGGAGTCCTCTGCATCAGAATCTTCATAAGTAGATAAGGGCAAATCCAGATCATCAGAAGAATCAGAAAAAAACAAAATCCTGATAAGAAGATTCATAATCAACTTCAGTCCTAGGCTTCTTAGAAGGGGGGGGGGTTGGCTACCCCTGATTAGAGTTATTAGATCTTCAGCCGTTCTTATTTGTTTTTTAGGCATAGAGGCCTGGACATGTGGCCTGGGCGACATTTTTTTAGGCATGGATCGGGATTTAGGCCTAAGTAAAGAAGGAGGCATCTGTTTAATATGCAAGTCCATAGGCCTGAATACACCCTCAGATGCCGGTGCCTGCACAGCGGCTCCGGACCCCTCCAAGGTAAAGACATCCGCAGGTTCCATAGTTGAAGCATCTTGCAGCATACCGAACTCCGAATGGGTCTCAGTAGTGGCCTGTGAATCAGAAGTAGTGGGTATCAGGGGCTGCGAAAATGCCTCACTGAGTACCGGCAAACTGGTGACTGGCTTAGAAGAGTCATCGGCAGTTTTGGACCATGGCAGCCTCTGTCTTTATCTTTGCATTTTTTTTCAGAATCCCGGTAGTCAAATGGCTAACAGACGACATTTCTGGATAATTAAACCGAGAACCGAAATATTTAGAGGAGAAAATATACAGATGATGGATAGTGCGCTGATTAAATAAAGCACAAAACCGACAGCAATGTACGTTGTGGTCAGGGCCTAGGCAAGGAATACAGTATGAATGAAAATCTTTATGAAGTATTTGCTTTCCACAAGTAATGCAATTATTAACTTACTGACATCAGAAGGAGCAAGAAAAAGTTTCCTCAACGGGGTACTTCGCTTTAGTTGAAGACTTCGGTTCTGAAACTCGAAAATGAAAATTTCAGGAGTCGGCCGACCGGCACTTGCGAACTGCTTCGGGCACCTCACGGCAAGAGAGACTGATGTAATGACGTCGGCTGCATGTTTTATACCCCTGATGACCTGATGTCATGGAAGAAAAGACAGCAACCGACGTAGGACCCAAGACTTTGTTAATCAGGCCGACTGAAGGCTACCTGCAAGCAGATAACCCAAATGAAATGACTGCAACAGTGAAACACGAAGAACATAATCTAAGTTGTCTGTGCACATCCAAGGAGTGCAGTATTTGTTCCCCTTTGTTCTGTGGATTAGAAAAGAAGGTTGTCAAATTAATGGACTGATTAAGAGCCACACTGGATACCACCTTGGGCATGAAGGAAGGACTGGCCCTGAGGGACACCCTGTCTGCATGAAAGATGATGAAAGGCTCCACTATCATGAGGGCCTGTAATTCAGACACCCTTCTTGCTGAAGTGATGGCTAAAAGGAAGGCAGTTTTCCAAGAAAGGAATTTCAACTCTGCATTTGCAACTGCCTCAAAAGGAGGTAGAGTGAGTTTTTTCCAATACAAAGTTAAGGACCCAAGCTGGAGTAGGGGCTCTCCTGGGTGGCCTTAAGTTTCTGGCCACTCGGAGGAACTGCTTCAGCAGTGGATGAGAGAAGAGGTATGGTTCTGTGCTGTAATGAGCTGAAATGGAGCTGAAATGGCTGAGGCATGAATTTTGGAGGAAAATGAAAGGCCCTTGTGAAGCATCACAGTTAAGTATTGAAGAATCTGAGGTAAATTGGGCGCTGCTGTGCCAATCCCCTGAGTTTTGTTCCAGGAACAGAACCTTTTCCATTTTTCAGCATAGGATTTTCTAGTACTAGGCCTCCTTGCCTCCAAAATGACATCCATCACTTGCTTACTGAGAGATGGTAACGGAGAGATCAGGTAATTAGCCAGGCTGCCAGGGTCAGGGTTTGAAGCTGTGGGTGCAGAATTTGGCCCCCCAGCAGGGCAGGGTTCTGAGGCAGGAGCCATGGAGCCAGCAGTGACACACTGTGCTAAAGGGGGTACCAGTGTTGGTGTGGCCAGTCTGATGCAATCAGTATTGCCCTTGGATTTACCTGTTTGATCTTTAGTAGTACACCTTGGAGAGGAGAGGCAGAGGAGGAAAGGCATAAACTGATAGTTTTTTCCAGGTGAAGGACAGGGCATCCACTTTCCAAGCTTGTTTGTGGGGAGTCCTTGTGCAGAATTTGTCCAACTGGTAGTTCTGGGGGGAGGCAAACAGGTCTATCTCTGGGCTCCCCCATATGTTTCTCAACATATTGAATATCTTTGGTTCCAGTTTCCACTCGTGTGGGTCCATGAGATTTCTGCTTAGTTCGTCTGTCAGTGTATTTAGCTTTCCTGGCAGGAACCGAGCCTGCAGGTGCACTTGGTAGCTCAAGGCTGTGTTCCACAGAGCCATGGCTAGTCTGTAGAGAGGGTATGAGTGGGTTTCCCCCTGCTTGTTTATGTACCACATAACAGTGGTGTTGTCCGTCTTTACCATTAATTGTCCTGGAAGAATGTGGTCCTTGAAGGCTGTCCGAGCATTCTGTACAGCTAACATTTCTTTTTTTATTGATATGCAGGTGCATTTGACTTGGGTTCCATTTGCCCTGAATGCACTTGCCTGCCAAGTGAGCCCCCCAGTGCATAGTCTGATACGTCTGTTAGGGTTTGTGCGGCAGGGGGTAAAGTGAATAGCAGTCCCTTGTTCTGGTGGCAGGCCTCTGCCCACCAAAGGAACCATCTGTAGACAAGTTATGATAGGAATCATTGATTCTAGATCCTGAGAATGTTCACACCATAGGCTTTTTAGATACCACTGTAGTTTCCTCATATGCAGTCTTGCATATGGAATTAGGAGAATGCAGGAGGCTATGAACCCCAGGGCTTGCAGTATTTTCCTTGCAGATAGCTGGGTCTTTGTGGCCAGTAGTTTGAAGTAGGCTATCAAATGAACTTGTTTCTCTGGTGTGAGGTAGGCCATCTGGGAAGTTGTGTTCAAGCTTGCTCCCAGGAATACAATTTATTGTCAGGGTACAAGATGTGATTTATTTTTGTTTATGGTGTACCCCAGAGAAGTTAGCAATTTCTATACAAACCACAGATGATTCAACAGTATTGTCCTGGCTTTCTGCCTGAATTAGACAATCGTCCAGGTATGGGTATATTTGAATATTTCTTTGCCTGCAAAATGCAATGACTGGAGCCAGGCACTTTGTGACTACCCTCGGCACAGTAGATAAGCCAAAGGGCAGTGCAGAGAACTGATGGTGCATGTAGCCTGCTTTGAAGCGTAGGTATCTTCTGCAAGATTCCCTTATTGGGATGTGCAGGTAGGCTTCCTTTAAATCCAGTGTTCCCAACCAGGCATCTTTGTCTAGCATCAGAAGCAGCTGATTAAGAGTTAGCATCTTGAATTTTGGGATCACCAAAAATGTGTTTCGGATAGACAGATTCAGGATAGGACGCCAGGAGTCATCTTTCCTGGGCACCAGGAAAAGTCTTAAGTAGAAACCTTGTCCGCTTTCTTCTGGGACAGGTTGAATAGCCCTGATGCTTAAGAGAGAGAACTTGCTTTTAAGCCTCTGCCCACTGATTTGGGGGTAGCTCTGGCCAACCGTTTGGGGTTGGTAAGGAGTGAAGGTGGAATCTGTATCCTTGGGAAACTATATTTAAAACCCATTTGTCCTGGGTAATGAGTTCCCAATGTTTTGCCTGCAGGGCAATCTTTCCCCCTAAAGGAACAGTCAGTTGTGCAGGGCTTGGAAGTTTTAAAGTTAAGACACTGAGATAGTTTGCCATAGGAGGAGTCTTACTACTCCCTGCTTTGGAAGTGGGAGCCTCCCCACTGCTTAGTCCTGTGAGTACCTTGGGACTGAAGCCTGGGTGTTCTGCTGGTTCTGTGTTTGGACTGAGAAGGCCTGAAAGAGGCAGAAAAGGACCAATTCATAGAGGGCCAATGCCTACTAAATCTGGGAGGCTGTACTTGCAGGAAATCTTTAACAGTTTGCATAGATTTAGCTTTTTCCTCCATCTTTTAAGTACTTCTGCTTTGTTGCCAAACAGGCTGTCTTGGTTTAAGGGAGCATACAACAATTTAGCTTTACACATGATCTGGCAAACATTGCTCCTTAAGCCAAGCATGCCTTCTAAGTACAGATCCTGTGACAGCAGCCCTGCAAGATGCCTCTAATGAATCAAAATCACATTGCAAAGTATGTTTTCCAACTTGTCCAGCTGAATGCATTAAATCCTGTAAATCTTTATTTTCAGCACAGTCAGGAATCAATATCATTTTCTGCTTAAGCAATCCCTGATATGCTGCTGAAACTTTAACATACGAAACTGGCAGTTTAAGGCCCTAATGGCCAAAGCTGCAGAAGTGTATACCTTCTTACCCCATCTATCCAGCACCCTGGAATCTCTTGTCAGAGGGGTTAGGATTTTTGGCAGTAGTAGCCTTAATGCCCTTGGGTCCCTGTGAAATGGTCTCAGGATCCACAGTAGGATTTTTAAAGAGGAACTTGTGAGAGTCAGGAATCCTGTAATACCCATCAGGGTTTCTGGAAGCAGGAGGTAAAGAGTCAGGGGCCAGGCTAGATTCCGAGAAGGCATAATCACCAATGTCCAGTACAGGAGGGATAGCTAAAGGCCTGTGTTGGGGCAGGAGTAAGAAATCCCTAAGCCTCTTTAGAGTCAGAGTAATCCTGGCTTTCCCAGTGAAAATGCTCCCTAAGAGTATGCAAGGTTTCACCAAAAGAGAAATCCTCTGGAGGGGAACCAGAGGAAATGGAGTCCTCTGCATCAGAATCCTCATAGGTAGATAAGGGTAAATCCTAGTCAGCAGAGGAAAGAGAAATTTCAGAGTCCTGATCAGAAGAATCAGAAGGAAAATCAGTCCTAGGTCTCCTAGAGGGGGAAGGGTGGCTTCCCTGATTAGAGTAATAAGGTCTTCAGCCATACTTATTTGTTTTTTAGGCATAGGGGCCTGACCATGCGGTCTGGGCATCGGTTTTCTAAGCATGGATCGAGTTTTAGGCCTTGAAGAAGATGGCGTTGGTTTAATATGCAAGTCAGTAGGCCTGAATACACCCTCAAAAGCTGGTGCCTGCACAGTGGCTCTGGACCCATCCAAGGTAGAGACATCTGGCAAGTTCCACAGTTGAAAAAGCATGTCGTGGCATACTGGACTCCGAATGGGTCTCAGTAGAGGCCTGCGAATCTGAAGTAGCAGGTATCAGGCACTGCGAAAGTGCCTCACTGAGTACCGGCAAACTGGCGACTAGCTTAGGAAAAGCGTCGTTGGCAGCTTTGGATCTATGTGGTCCGTCTCTGTCTTTTTCTTTGCATTTTTTCGGAATGTTGGTAGTCGGGTGAGCCATTTCTGGATAATTGAACTGAGTACCAAAATATTTGGAAGAGTAAATAAACTGATGACGAATAGTTTGTGGTTTAAATAAGGCACAAAACAGACAGCAAGGTACGTCATGGTTTGGGCCTAAGCAAGGAATGCAGTACGAATGAAAATCTTTACGAGGTATTTACTTTCCACAAGAAATACAATTGTTAACTTTTACTGACATCGGTTTAGAGCAAGATACTTAGCTTAGTTGAAGAGTTCAGTTCTGAAACTCGAAAACGAAAATTTCAGGAGTCGGCTGACCGGCACTTGCAAACCGCTTCTGCTTCCGGCACCGCACGGCAAGAAAGACTGAAGTAATGGCTTCGGCTGTATGCTTTATACCACTGATGACCTGACATCATGGAAGATGAGACAGCAACCGACGCAGGACTCAAGACTTTGATAATCAGGCCGGCTGAGGGCTACTGCAAACAGATAACCCAAATGTGATGACTGCAACAGTGAAACACGAAGAACATCGCAATTTTCCAGATGGGTAAATTTGAACCCCTTCTGTTCTGCAGAAAGCAATCAGAGGGGCTAAGCACTTTGCGAAAACCCTGGGAGTAGTAGACAAGCTTCATATACCTGGGAATATGCAGGTATGAATCCTTTAGATCTAGGGTAAGCATCAAGCCCTTTGGAGATATCATGGGCATAAGTTTTTGAAGGTCAACATCTTGAATTTTGGAACCTGTAGGAACTGGTTGAGGGCACAGTTCCAGTATAGGCTACCATGTGCCCTCCTTCTTGGGAAAGTACAGTTTTGTACCTACCATAAATGTAGATGTTAGAGTGTTGACACTGCGGCAGTTATTACACTTGGGTTATCCTGCCGTCAAGCGGTCCCGCAGTCGGTCAGAGTTCCAAAGTCTTGGTCCGGTGTTGGTTGCTGTCGCCTCCTCCCTGACGTCAGTGCGACAGGGGTATACAAGATGCAGCCAACGCCATTTTCTTTAGTTTTTCTTGCCCCAGATGTCAGGTGCCCCCAAATAGGTAGGCAATTCAAATTGCTAGTAAACAATACAAAAGAAAAGCAAAACAACCATTTTTAGGTTACTCCCCATAGGTAAAAAGGGTAGATGTCCTAGGTAAGTACCAGAAAGAGGGGAAGGAGAGAGGGGAAGATGGACTGCAGCAGTGTCAACACTCTAACATCTACATTTATGGTAGGTACAAAACTGTACTATGTTCATCGGGTTACACTGCTGCAGTCATTACACTTGGGTGGAATCCCAAAACTGAGGTAGGGAGGCTGGATCTATAAGGCATTAGGGGTGGCTACAAGGCCCTGTAGTACAGCAGTGGCGAAGCCAGCTCTGGATTTGGAGTATAAAGGCAAATGGTAATGTTTGGTGATGGTATGCACAGAACTCCATGTTGCTGCTTCCAAAATATCCTTGGTAGGTACTCCTCTGAGGTAGGCAGTTGAAGTGGCTGTTGCCCTGGTGGAGTGAGATCTAATGCTGCTAGGTACAGGTTTCCCATGGTGGGTATAGCAGAAACATATACAGTGTCCTATCCATTTTGAAATAGTCTGCTTTGAAATGGCTTTTCCCTGTGCTCCTGCAGCGTATGCTACCAATAATTGCTCAGATTTTCTGAAAGCTTTGGTTTTGTCCAAGCAGAAGCATAACTGTCTGTGAATGTCCAAAGAATGTTGCAATTTCTCCCCTTTGTTCTGTGGTTTTGGATAAAAAGTTGGCAAGTGAATAGTTTGGTTCAGAGCTACACTTATTACCACCTTTGGCATAAATGTAGGGTTAGTTCTTAAAGACATCCTGTCCTGGTGGAAGATGTTCCACTGCCATTAGTGCCTGTAATTCTGAAACTCTTCGTGCTGATGTAATTGCCAGTAGCAGAGCAGTTTTCCAAGAGATGTATTTTATTTCTGCTGTGTTAGCTGGCTCAAAAGGAGGTAGAGTTAATTTTTCCAAAACAAAGTTGAGGTCCCAAGTTGGTGTAGGTGCGCTACGGGGAGGTCTTATGTTTTTAGCCACTCTGAGGTATTGTTTGAGCAAAGGATTAGAAAAAATTGGTGGATCCGTGTTGTAATGAGCAGAGAGCGTGGAGGCGTGGATCTTGATGGATGAAAAAGAGAGGCCCTTGTCCAGCATCTCAGTTAAGTATTGCAGTATCTGAGGAATGTTTGGGACAAGAGGGTCAAGGCTGTGTGCTTGGTTCCAGGCACAGAATCTTACATTTATCCGAGTATGCTTTCCTGGTGCTAGGCCTTCTGGCCTCCAGAATGACATCCTTAACAGCTTTGGAGAGAGGCATTGCTTGCTTGATTAGGGAACTTTCCATGCAGCTAGGTTTAAGGTCTTTAATTGGCTGTGAAGTATCTGATTGTTGTGCTGTGTCAGCAACTCTGGGATTTGAGGCAAAATCCAGGGTGGTTCTTGTACTAAGTTCTTTATGATTGGGTACCAGTACTGGCGTGGCCAGTCTGGTGCAATCAGTATCATTTTTGGCTCTTCCTGCCTGGCTTTTATGAGTACCTTTGGGAGGAGAGATAAAGAAGGGAAAGCGTATAGTTGTATTTTTTTTCCAGCTGAATGAGAGGGCATCCACTTTCCATGCTTGTGGATGGTAGCTCCTTGTGCAGAATTTCTGTAATTGGCAGTTCTTTGGGGAAGCAAACAGATCTATGTCCGGGCTCCACCATTTTTGTGTTATCATTCTGAATAATTGTGGATTCAGTTTCCATTCGTGTGGGTCCATAATGTTTCTGCTTAGGTCGTCTGCCAGTGTGTTTTTCTCTCCTGGCAGGAATTGTGCTTGCAGATGAACTTGGTAGTTTAGAGCAGTGTTCCACAAGGTCATGGCTTGTCTGCAGAGGGGGTAGGAGTGTGTGCCCCTTGCTTGTTTATGTACCACATAACTGTGGTGTTGTCTGTCTTTAGTAGTAATTGTCCTGGATGCAGTAGGTCCTTGAAAGCTATAATAGCATTTTGTACAGCTAGCACCTCTTTTTGATTGATGTGGAGATGTCTTTGCTCTGTGGGCCACTCGCCCTGGATACATTTTCCTGCCATGTGTGCTCCCCAGGCGTAATTCGATGCAACTGTTGTCAATGTTTGCCTGGCTGTGGGTTGAGTGAAAGGCTGTCCCTTGTTGAGGTGACAAGCTTGTGCCCACCATCAAAACTCCTGTTGTAGGCAAGGAATTAGTGGTATAACTGTTTCCAAACTTTGACAGTGTTGAGACCATACGCTCTTTAGGTACCACTGTAGTTTCCTCATATGCAGTCTGGCATATGGAATTAGTAGTATGCAAGATGCCATGTAGCCCAAGGCCTGCAGAATTTTTCTTGCAGGGAGTTGGGTCTTTGTTGCCATTAATTGAAAATATTGAGTCAGTTGTCCTTGCTTGTCTGGCGTGAGATAAGCCATCTGGGCCGTTGTGTTCAAGCTGGCACCCAGGAATATTATCTGTTGTGAGGGCACTAGTTTTGATTTCTTTTCGTTTACCGTGTACTCCAGGCAACTTAACTTTTTTACGTACGCCAGATGCTTTAGTAGAATGTCCTTGCTCTCTGCTTGAATCAGGCAGTCGTCCAGGTATGGATAAATTTGAATTCCTTTTTGCCTGCAAAATGCAATTACTGGTGCCAGGCACTTTGGGAAGACCCTGGACGCAGTAGATAAGCCAAAGGACAGTGCAGAGAATTGATAGTGCATTGAACCAGCTAGAAATCTGAGGTATCTTCTGCAGTTTTGTCTGATAGGGACATGCAGGTATGCCTCTGAGGTCCAATGTCACGAGCCAAGCTTTCTTGCCCAGCATGGGAATAAGCTGCTGTAGTGTCAACATCTTGAATTTAGGTACATCCAGGTAAGTGTTTAGTGTAGAAAGGTCCAGAATGGGTCTCCAGGCTTTGTCCTTTCTGGGAACCAGAAAGAGTCTGGAGTAAAATCCTTGTCCTTGTTCCTGTGGTGGCACCTTTTGAACAGCTCTCATGTCCATGAGTGCTGTAATTTATCTCTGAGTCTCTGCCCATTGATTTGGTGGCAGATTTGGCATTCCTTTTAGCCTTGGCAGGGTGTGAAAATGGAACCTATAACCTTGAGATACAATGTTGAGAACCCATTTGTCTTTGGTGATGCAATGCCAATTGAGATAGAAAAGTGCCAGTTTTCCTCTTAAGGGGGCTGCCAAGAGAGAACTGTTTGGCAGCTGTAATGGAAAGTCATTGAGTCTGTATTTTATAAGGTTGAGGCCTGTCTTCTCCTCCTTTCTGGCCTGGTGTGCCCCACTGTTGAGGCCTGTAAGGCCCTTGTGTCTGACCTCTACCTCTTGGACGTCTGTATCTGCCCCTTTGAGGTCTGTCTGTGACTGGAAAGGACCAATTCTTTGTTGGCCAATTTCTGCTAAAACGAGGAGGCTGAACCTATAAGAAATATTTCACCGTTTGCATAGATTTTGCCTTATCCTCCATCTTCTTTAATACCTCCTCTGCCTTAACTCCAAACAGCACATCCCGCTGCAAAGGTGCATCCAATAATTTTACCTTAACATGATCTGGTAACGTATGTTCTTTTAACCAAGCATGCCTTCTAATGACAGAGCCTGTAACTGCTGCTCTACAGGAGGCCTCTAAGGAGTCAAACCCACATTGCAAAGTATGTTTTCCCACTTGTTCAGCAGCATGCAATAAATCCTGCATTTCTTTTAAGTTAGGAGGATCTGAATCTGGAAGCATCTTTTGTTTCAACTGAGACATGAAAATTGCTGATATTTTAGCGTGTGAAACAGGCAATTCAAGGCTTTCATTGCTAAAGTTGCAGACATATATACCTTCTTTCCCCATCTGTCTAAAGCTCTGGAATCTCTGTCAGAGGGAACTGGGTTTTTTGCTGCTGAGGCCTTAATCCCTTTGGGTCCCTGAGAAACAGTTTCAGGGTCAGCAACGGGGCTTTTGTACAGAAATTTGTGAGAGTCAGGGACTCTGTAATATCTATCAGGTTTAACTGGGGCTGGGGGCAAGGAGTCAAGGTTCAAACTGGATTCAGTGTACACATCATCCACAATGTCTAGAACTGGCGGGATAGCAAGGGGTCTGTATTGAGGAAATAAAAGGAAGTCTGAGCCTTTTCTTGGATTCTAAGTAATCCTGACCTTCCCAATGGAAATGCTCCCTCATGGTATGTAAGGTCTCCCCAAAGGAGTAATCCTCAGGCGGAGAGGCTTACGGAATTGATTCCTCAGCATCAGAATCCTCACAGGGGGCTGAAGAATATCCTAGGTCCGAGGAAGAGTCAGAGGAAATGGACACCTGGTCAGAAGATTCATAGTCTGCATCCTGTCTGGGCCTTTTATCAGGAGGGGGATGGGACCCCCTGATCAGCGTGATTAGGTCCTCGACCATTTTTAGCATTTGTATCTTAGGCATGGAAGCCTGTCTTGGAGACAGTTGTGTCTGTTTCTTTGCTTTTAAGGGGGGCTTAGACTTAACAGAGGGTTTAATGGTTAACTGGATAGGTCTGAAAACACCCTCTGTAACTGTGGATTGGCTCAGCTACTTCGATTCCCTCTGTAGGTTTAGGACCGGTAAGCTGAAGGCCTAGTGCGTCCAAAGGCCCAGCCAGCTCCACATGGGAGTCTGATGCGGTCTGTGGTTCTGTGGAAGCGGTCTTCAGGGGCTGCGTAGGCACCTTGCTGAAAACCGGCGACCGGCCTAGAAGAGGCCTTGTCGTCAGTTTTGGGCCTCGGATGCCTGTCCTTGCGCTTTTTATGCATTGCGGTCGTCGGAATTTCCGACGGCATAGTGTAATTGAATTTTCTACCAAAATAATGGGCAAAATCAAACCGACTTTTAATAGTGCGCTTATTAAACCTAGCACAAAATCAACAACCAGTGACGTTGTGGTCAGGGCCTAGGCACGGAATACAATAGGAGTGGAAATCCTTATGAGGTATTTGCTTTCCACAAGAAATACAGTAATCATCTTTTATGGACATCGGTCTGAGGCAAGAAAATGTTTCCCCAACTGGGTACTTAGCTTTTTTAGAAGACTTTGGTTCTGGATTCGGAATGAAAATCAAAGGAGTCAGCCGACCGGCCCTTGCAAATTACTTCTGCTTCTGGCACCGCGCGGCAAGAAAGACTGGAGAAAATGGCGTTGGCTGCATCTTATATACCCCTGTCGCACTGACGTCAGGGAGGAGGCGACAGCAACGCCGGACCAAGACTTTGGAACTCTGGCCGACTGTGGGACCGCCAGATGGCAGGATAACCCAAGTGTAATGACTGCAGCAGTGTAACATGATGAACATCTAAGAGTCTGGAGTATAAACATTTTCCTTTTTGGTGTTCTGGAACTGGCTCCCGAGCCCTAAGCATGGTTTGGGGGAATGTCTGAAGCCGGAGGGTTTCA
Organism: Protopterus annectens; assembly: GCF_019279795.1. Classification (NCBI taxonomy): domain Eukaryota; kingdom Metazoa; phylum Chordata; order Ceratodontiformes; family Protopteridae; genus Protopterus; species Protopterus annectens. The sequence continues at coordinate 417,643,250 of NC_056729.1, forward strand.
AAGGCTGCTTGAATTTGGAGCTTGTAGCCATTTGACATAATGTTAGATACCCACTGATCTGAAGGGATGAGGGACCAATTCCTTTGGAATAATAACAGCCTTCCTCCTAGTCTGGGAGAGGATGATAGGGGAGAGAAAGGGGAGGGAATTACCATGGATGAGTCATGGTTCTAGAACTCCCTGGCCAAGAAGTTTCTGAATGCGATTGCCTGGGTCTTTGGCCCTGTTTCCACCTCCTCTCCCTACTCCGCTTTCTTTGCCTAGCTTTAGATTGGGAGGGAAAGGACCTATGCTTAGAAAGGCAGTTTTGATTGAAACGTGGAGGTTGCACTTGCAAAAAGTCCTTAACAGTCTAAACAGACTTGGCGTTGTGTCATTTGTTTGAGCACAGCCACTGCTTTGGGGACAAAGAGGAAGTCCTTGTCTAGGAGGGCATAAAAGAGGTTAGATTTAACATGCCCTGGGAGGGACTGCTCTCTTAGCCAAGCTTGTCGCCTAATGACAGAGCCTGCAGCCACAACCCTGCTGGAGGCTTCCATACCATCATACCCACAGTGAAGGGAATGCTTTGCTACCTGGGAGTGGGATTTGCAAAGGTCCTTAACTCTTTAGAGAGCACCTTGGTTTGTATAGTCATAAGATTCTTGTTTCATCTGATCCAGTACAGTCTCCTGGTATTTAATCTGGAAATGACAGTTTAATGCCCTCGTAAGGTGGCAGAAGCGTAAACCTTTTTGACAAGTCTATCCAGGGGCCTACTTTATCTGTGGGCAAGCGTTTTTTGGATTAGGTAGTTTTGGCTTCTTTAGGGCCAGGGGTCATAACCTCTGGATCAGCTGTAGAATTCTTTAAGAGATGCTTATAAGAACCCAAAACCTTACAACACTTGCCAGGGTTTCTAGGGGGCAGGACGGAGAGAGTCTGGTTTCTAGGAAGAGTCTTGAAAGACTTATCCACAACCTCCAAAACAGGTGGTATTGCAAGGGGTTTACTTTCTGGGAGGTTGAGAAATTCCCTTATCCTTTTTTTGGACTGGGGGTAATATCTTGGGCTTCCCATTGGGAGTGTTCCCTCAAAGTGTGCAGGGTTGCCCCAAAAGATACATCTTCAAGAGAGTAAGCAGAAGCCAGGTTCTCCTCAAAGTCTGAGGCTTCAAAAGATTCAGTGTAAGTGCCCTCTTCAAAGACTGAATCCTCCTGGTCAGAATCCTAATCTGACTCAAAAGGACCAGAACGGAATTCCTTTTCTTTTTCCTGGGGAGGATTCAGTTGGGGGTTGCCTGGATCTAACCACAGAAATAAGGTCTTCAGACAGTCTTACAAGGTCCTGCTGATACAACTGAATGGGAGCTGGTGGGCCTTGGCTGGGGCTGCGAGTAAGCCTCTTTCTTAGAAGTAGCTCTTGGTTTAGGCCTGGCAATGTCCAAAACATGGATGTCCATCTCTTTCTGTAGCTTGGTTGCTGCAAAGGCCTGATGCTATGCAAACATGTAGTCAGTAATTCTGTGGTTGCCGGAAACACAGACCTGCAAAGAAGTCCCGAACTTAACCAACGAACCGAGTCCTATGGCTTAAGCAGATGTTGAGGGACCTGAAGGCAGCTCGGACTCTGAACTAGTCTCGATAAGAGGCCTGTATCACCACTGTAGTCATGAAGGGGGCTGCAAAAACACCTCACCTTCTTCAGTGACAGTAAGCCTGGGAGGAATGGTTGACGGTCACAGCAGGCATCAGAGGACCTATGCCTGGGTCATTTTCCTTCTTTTTCCATTTAAGAAATTCAGCTTTGGCTCAACTGGCGGATGTCAGAATGCTGAAGACCTGATGATTTGCTGAAGTGCCCAGCAAAAATCTTGGCCTTATGTCTTATGGTTCTAGTATTAAATCAGGTGCAGAAATGACAGTTGGGAACTTTGTGATCTGGGCCCAAGCAAACAACATAGAAGGATTGGAAGTCTCAGTGTGGAATCTGTTTACCACAAAGGAGACTATTGCTTTTCCTGATATTAGTCAAAAAGTGTAAAAAGGATTCCCCAATGAGGTACATAGCATTGTGAAGTCTTCTCTCTCATGCACTGATGCACTGACTGAAACTCTGATTCAGGCACAAAGCAAGAAAGAACAGAGCTTATGACGCTGGCTGACTCCCCTTATACCTGAGCGCACTGATGTCTGTCACGGTGTCTGCTGGCTGCTGGAGGAGGTAGATTTTTCTCTGGTAGTCTGGCTGGCCAAGGGCTTCCACGTCAGGAAATCCAACAAGTCAAGACTGCAAAACTGAAACACTAAGAACATCTGCTTATAGATTTAGCCAGCCAGTTTAGATAGTGACATCCAGGACAACTATCATACAAGTCTTAAAACATTCACTTTTTTGTTAAGGTGCTTGAGAGGATAGTGTACACCTTCAGCGAGAATCCTATCAAAGCATGGCATCAATGATCCTTCAGGTCACATTTAGGCAAGGCACAGCACAGATGGCTCTTTCTACAGGTAGGTTGTTAAAAGACTAGTGTGCGTGTGTGAGAGAGAGGAGAGAAAAACAAAACAAAAAGAACAAAAAGCAAAAAAGAGATCATCTGGATCCTTCTCAGTCTCTTGTTTGCTTTTGTTCTGATGGGTCATTTTGTTCCATTACACCATTTGCAGAATTAGTGTAGTATCTCTGGTGTCACTGCTGAGCAGTTTTGCCTCATACCTCTCAGGACACACCAAAAGGGTGTTATAAGGGTTACAACATCTTTCTCCCACCTGCTAAATTGTGGGATTCTATGTGGCTCCTTCCTTGGTCCTTTACTTTTCACAAAGTTATCTATTGCTGCTTGAGTACATTACTCATTTGAGTGGGCTGTATTGCAAGTGCTACGGTGGTGACACAGCTTTAACTCTTACCTCCATGACTGGTAGCAGAAAACGCCACTTGGGGATGCAGCCCAGAAAGCTAAAAGTATTCTCTCAACCTGGACGGAGCCTTGCCAGGGCAAGCTACTATAAAACCCAAAGCTCCGTCAACAGCTCTGAAGAATTCTCCTGAGGGGCATAAAGATAAACAGTAAAAGACATTGCTCATTAAAAAACAGCTACAATCTGGGCACCAGAGGATAGTGGAAACATGTAAATAGACAGATGCAGGCAAACTCACCATGGAGGGGTGGGATGTGGGGGGCATCAGCCATGCAGCAGTAGTACTAGCATGTACTGGACAGAGGTGCACAGCTTGCAGTATGAAAGCAAGAAGTGTATGCTTGGCCAACAAGTTGCATGTGCAAAAAAATGTGAAGGTATAGGTGGCATTTACATCTTCAAAAATACAAATCTGTCAATGGGAAAAAGGAAGAGATTAAAAAAATGAAAATATCTCTCATGAGTGCCTCGATGACAACTTTGTTGCGACAGTCTCTTGTCTCAGTGGTGGTCATAGAATGCATATATAGTCAAGACAGGGTCTTGATGGTCGAGGAGTACTGGAACAGTATATATATATATATATATATATATATATATATATATATATATATATATATATATATATATATATATATATATATATATATATATATATATATACACACACACACACACATAGATATAGATACATATATACATATACACACACACATACGTACATATATATATATATATATATATATATATATATATATATATATATATATATGTTTACAGATATATAGACAGACAGATATATACATATACACCAACAGTGAGAATGAAACCTATCGAGTATCATCCTCTTTCCTCGTCGTTTCTCATCTCCTTCTCTATGAGGCCTTCCTTCAGTGAAGAACACTGTGGAAAAGAATCTCTGGCTGTTTGTAAGAAGCTTGATTGACAGCCATATGGCTAAAGAAGCCCCCCCCCCAAAAAAAAAAAGGACAGAGAGAAATGGAAGAGATCTCTGTTTGGAGGGCCAGCCTCCACAAATGGTACAACTGGTACATTTGAAAACTGTTGCAGAAAGTAAGTTTCTCAATAGCAAATATAGAGGACAATTGCTGAAACTAATCTGAATTGACTACTAAGACAAATGACACTGACTGTGAAAGGCAATCTACTAGAAAATTCTCCTCAGAAAACTATATGGACTGCAATGAATCACCACCTACACCACCTACACAATGGTGACAGGAGAGCTGAGCAGCTTTCCAAAGTCAGGGAGAGTGAAAAAAGGTTTAGCTGGCATGTGACACGAGAAGCCATTTTACAAGCAGAGGGAATCTTTGACCCAGTGGCTCCTCAAGTGCAAGGCTTGCTGGAAGAGTCTGGAGAAGGGAGAAAGTCCTTCACTAAGAAAGAATCACACATTTCTTGGAGAACAGACTTCTCCAAGACAAGATTTCTTGAAGTAATATGATGTTTTGCATTACTGAGGAAGGGACATGCCAATATATTCATTATCCATCTCAAAATACATCAGATTGAGATCACTTCCTAAAGAAAAACATACTTCATATCTACTCCATTTAGAGACTTTTTGACCATATTTCTAAGTTCTGAGATTTTTGACCACAGTTACAAGTTGAGATTTTTTTTTACCACATTTACAAGTTCTGAAAAAAAACTCCTAAGACATATTTATGTTGTTGTACAGACATGAAATTGAAGGATAAAAAAGAAATGGCTAGCTGTTTTCTTCCTTCCCTTCCCAAAGGCATTTCTGTGAATACAGCAGCTAAGTGCCACCAGCAATCTTTTCCCAACATCACTTCACCAAAATGACACATCACGGCAGGGAGTTCTAAAAAATATGGAGCCAATCTAAGACAGCCGAGAACATGATTAGAGATTCTTTAAATACTGAGCTTTGAAATTTTCTACTACTTTATCACCTTGTGGATGCTAGACAATCAAGCTACTAAAATGCTCTTGGCAATAATCTGAAGTTGTAAGGTGCCTTGCTTTAACTTTACCTTGTTCTTTTAGCTTTGGTAAAAGTTTATCCAGCACTACCATCTTGCCACTGTTTAGCACCAAATGTGTATCTGTTGTGTAAGGTGGACCGGGTTCTGCTCCATCAAAAAGATAAGCATGGTTACAGCACTTGCGCAGCTGCATCAGAATGTTCAAAAGCCTCATTTTATCTAGTTTTCCTGATGAATTCAGTATGTCTATGTCCTTCATTAAAATCTTTGTATACCTAAAATTAAAGAAATTAAAAATGCAGTTAAACTCCAGAACATCAGAATCACCGCCTACACAATGGGCAGAAAGTCTCTGCACTATGAGCAAAAATATCACCTTAGACATGTATTTTTAGACATGTATTTGGCTATTTGGTGAAGTGTGCCACATTGAAATTCAGCTATTTGGGTTCCAGAATACAATATCTGTAATGCGGCCTTTTTGATGCCCATACTCCACTGCTCCTGGAATTATCCATATTATAAATATAAAGGGTGAAAGGTCTCCTACAAGAGACAAAAATCGTGCAGCCTCACAATCTGGATGTGGGTTTTGGCACATCTTTTCTGTCAACTAACAGCCCTTGCTCAGCTGTATTCTTTTTTTTCCTTACCAGAAGTACACATGCTAGTTTAAGATGAAGTGGCAGTCTTCTCCCAAACACAGACTACAATAAAATTAAAAAGTTCAGATAATCTTCTAGCAGCATTGGTAAGCTGCAGGGACAAACTTTTATATCCAATATACATTTTATTTTTCTTTGTTTTGTTAACCAAGTAGCAGCTCTCGCTACAAATATATTCAGATATAAAGCAGGCAGGACTTCCAGGTACAGACAATCATGCAATAAATACAGTAATTAGGTTACTAGGTCCAAATAAATTTGACATACTACACACACTAAAAGTACATACATTTACAGTTTAATTTGTTTGACACTGCTGTTTTATATATCTATAAACACTTGTATACCAGTGCCCAATAACAATAACTATATCCTCTCTGGTTATTTTTCTTGCCATAGGCCTCCTAAGCTTGACAGCTGCCATTTCTATTTTTTGTTGGAACAAACGGCTCGATGAAAGCTGGAAATAATGGCACCAGAATTATGCTTAAAGGAAAATTCAGTTAAAAACTTTTTTTTTTTTTAAATCACTGCTTGTAGATTTAAAATCCAGTCCTTTTACTTATACATAACATGATGATCTATTTATAGATGGTTGAATTCATCGACCGAGATTGACCATTTGAATGTGACAACACCCTTAATTCCATCCATCTTTGAGGTGCTGAAAATTCATAAAAACATTGAGCAACCTCCAATGAGGCCCACAGTACATGCCAGAGGATCAATTATGTATCCCTGTGCAAAATTTCTTGATGAAACACTAAAATCCCTGGTTATGGATGAGGAACATGTCTGTAAGAACTTGGGAGTTTCTCCATAAGATGACTACCATACCATTCAAGGAGTCATATATATCACAATATATATGTAAAGGACTTGCACACAGTCATCCCACATGAACTGGTGATGGAGTGTTGAATTTTTGCACCAAAAATGGATACAGTAAGATCACATTAATCTTTGAGACTCTATTGGAGATGGTGCTAAAAAATAATTACCGGTCTTTGAGAAAAAGTTGTACTTACAAAATAAGGGTGTTGCGATGGGTTCACCATGTGGGGTCTGTTCACCAATATTGTAATGGTCCAGTGGGAGAAGAAATAGGTTTCCTTCAGAATTATTTTCCCATTGTAGATTTTATACCGGATACCTGGATGATATGTTTATCCTCTGGGACAGGGACAGAGGAGACAACCCGACATTTATAGAGTATATTAATGCAACTACAGAGTTTTTAAATTTTACACATGAATGTAATGACCAGATTGCCTCTCTCGATATCCTCTTGATGAAAGATCCAACAAATCAAGATGCCTGTGTCTGAAATTCATAGAAAGTCCACTTATTCTAACAGTTTCCTTCACTTTGTCAGCTCTTATCCGTTAAGTCAAGAGAGAGCAGTAGTGAAGGGATAATTTGTTTGGACTGCAAGAATGGTGACAGTTGATGAAACTTTTTGAGATGAAAGTCAGAGGTTGAAGGACATGTTTAAAGTAAGAGTGTATCCAAATGATTTCATTTACAACTTAATGTATAAAGTGATGAATAAGCGAGAACAAAAGATATTTAATCCAAATTTGGAAAAGAAAAAGGCCATCTACGACAACAATGGGATTTATTTATTTGACATTTGTTGACTGGGTTAGTTCAATGGGGGCAGAGCCCTTTTTCAGTGAGACCTGGGGAGAAAAGCTTCACAATAAATACATTCAAATTGAGTTGACTTGTAGTAATACAAAAATATCACATAGACAAAGAATAACAAGTTAACATACATGGCAATTAGAATCTACATTTCAGCATGAGGAGGAATTGGAGTAAGGGAATTGAGCCTACTACTACCCAGACTTCAATCACACCCCAAAATCAGAGGGCTTTTAAGTGTGCCTTTATTACCACTTTTATAACTGATAGTATGGCAATAAAGGACATTTTGGTAAAAGATTGGGCCATCTTTAGGAAAGAGCAGGGGATAATCGAAAATGTTGTCTCACATCCATATGTGGTATATAAAAAGGGGGAAGAGTTTAAAGGCAATGTTCGAAAAAGGGTTGAATATACCCAAGGTAATTAACAACAACCCTGGAATGTTCAAGTATGGGAATTACCCTCAATGTCAACATATTCTTGCTGAGAAGGATTACCTTATCTCCACCCATGAAATCACAATTAGAAGGCATTTTGATTGCAATACAAAACGGGTGGTACACTGTGCATTTTGTTCAGCATGTGCATGCATTTACATTGGTAAGACAGAGAGAAGACTCAAGGAGAGAGTCTATGAACATATGACATTACAAACAGAAAAATACAAGTGCACTGTTTAAACATATACAGAAAAACCCTACCGATAGTTTTAAATTCGATACACTTGAACAGAATGCACTGAATGAAAAAGGGGGACCTCGGACTTTAACCCTTGAAAACAGTGAATTGTATTGGCAACTTTATTTGAATGCTGATCTCCAGCCAGATTTAAATGAAAATGTACCAATAGCTTGTTTATTAAAACTAAGGGCTCAGAGATGGTAAATGCATTTAAGTTGGTTTTATTGAGGAGCAACATTCAATTTTAAGTTTGAACTTAAATATTTATGAAGGCAAACTTTTTATGGGGTGGTGCTGGGCTGGGTGCCATAGTGTGGTATCTAAGCCTGGTGGCTTGCTGCAGATGAGAGTTGAACCTTGCAACTTTTGCTTGTGGGGTGACTGCTAAGCTAACCTCACAAGAGTGTGTCATATGAGTTTTTGTAAAAGTACAGTTGTGTACACTTACAATAAATGTAGATGTTCAAGTGTATTCACTGTTGCAGTCATATTTGGGTAAGCCTGAATTCCAAAGTCCAGGGTCCTGCGTCGGCTGCTGTAGCCCCTTCCCGGACGTCAGGGATATAAAAGAAGCAGCCAACGCCATTTTCTTCAGTTTTTCTTGCCCCAGATGTCAGGTGACCCCTGAAAGGGTAGCCAAAATTTATATTATTTTATATATATATATCTATATATAAAAATACATGCACCAATATAAACTTTACCTTCACCTACCAGCAAATACACCACATAGGTTGTATAAATCAGAGAAGGAAAGAAAAGTTCCAGCAGAAAAAAGGGGGATGGCGGGTGGGTAACCTGGACTGAGACAGTGAATACACCTGAATATCTACATTTATGGTAAGTGCACACAACTGTACTATGTTCTTTGGGTTTCACTGTTGCAGTCATTACATTTGGGTAGAGTCCCAAAGCTATGGTTGGGAGGCTGGAGCTAAACAGAATTACGAGAGGCTATGAGGCCCTGCAAAACTGCAGTGGCAAAGCCTGCCCTGGATTTAGAGGAGAGTGGCAGATGATAGTGCTTTGTAAAGGTGTGCACTGAAATCCAAGTAGCAGCCTCTAAAATGTCTTTGGTTGGTACTCCCCTGAGAAAGGCTGCTGAAGTGGCTGCAGCTCTGGTGGAATGTGGCCTAATGCCCTTAGGAACTGGCTTGCCATGTTGTAAATATCAGAAATGAATACAGTGGCCTATTCACTTTGAAACAGTCTGCTTTGAGATAGCCTTTCCTTATGATCCTGCAGCATATGCCACTAGTAATTGCTCTGTCTTCCTGAAAACTTTGGTTCTGTCCAAGTAGAATCTAAGCCGTCTGTGTACGTCCAAAGAATGAAGAATTCTCTCCCCCTTGTTCTGTGGATTTGGATAAAAAGTTGGCAGATGAATAGTTTGGTTAAGAGCCACACTGGACATCACCTTAGGCATAAATGTTGGGTTTGTCCTCAGTGAGACCCTGCCTGGATAAAAAATGATAAAAGGTTCCACAGACATGAGTGCCTGTAGCTCTGAAACTTGTCTTGCAGAAGTTATTGCTAGGAGCAGAGCTGTTTTCCAAGATAAAAACTTTATATCGGCAGTAGCAGCTGGCTCAAAAGGAGGCAGGGTGAGTTTTTCCAAGACACAGTTGAGGTCCCATGTAGGTATTTGTGATCTCCTTGGGGGCCTTAAATTTTTGGCTCCTCTGAGGTACTGCTTTAATAAAGGATGAGAAAAGATTGGTGGCTCTGTATTGTAGTGAGCCGACATAGCAGAGGCATGAATTTTAATTGATGAAAAAGATAGGCCTTTGTCCAGCATCTCAGTTAAGTATTGCAAAATGTGAGGAATATTTGGTACAGCTGTATCAGTCCCTTGTGCCTGGTTCCAAGCACAGAATCTCTTCCATTTCCCAGCATAAGATTTTCTAGTACTCTGCCTTCTGGCTTCTAAAATGACATCCATCACAGCTTTACTGAGAGATGTGTTTTGTAGGACTACATTATCCGCCATGCTGCCAGGTTTAAAGTACTGAGTTGGCTGTGCAGGATCTGACTGTTTTGCTGGGCCAGTAGATGAGGTATTTGAGGTAGGGTCCAAGCTGGGCATTGAGACAAGTTCCTTAGGATTGGGTACCAGTACTGGCGTGGCCAGTCTGGGGCAATCAGTATAATCTTTGGCTTCTCCTGCCTCACCTTAAGGAGTACCTTGGGGAGGAGAGGCAGTGGAGGAAAGGCATATACTGATAGGTTTTTCCAGCTGAAAGATAGGGCATCCACTTTCAATGCTCGTCTGTGATAAGTCCTTGTGCAGAATCTTTTTAGTTGGTAGTTGTGAGGGGAGGCAAATAGATCTAAGTCCGGGCATCCTCATTCCCTTATCATGCTGAAGACTTGTGGGGATCCATGAGGTTTCTGCTTAGTTCGTCTGCCAGAGTGTTTTCCTTTCCTGGCAGGAATTGTGCCTGCAGATGTACTTGGTAAGTCAATGCTGTGTCCCAGAAAGTCATGGTTAGTCTGCAAAGGGGGTAAGAATGTGTGCCCCCCTGCTTGTTTATATACCACATGACCATGGTGTTGTCGGTCTTTATCAGTAGTTGTCCCAGATGAAGCAGGTCCTTGAAGGCTGTCAGGGCATTTTGAACAGCTAGCATCTCCTTTTGATTGATATGCAGATGCATTTGGTTTGAGGACCATGTGCCCTGAATGCATCTTCCTGCCATGTGCCCCCCCCCCCCAGGCATAATCTGATGCATCCGTTGTTAGTGTCTGCCTGGCTGGGGGTAATGTGAATGGCTGCCCCTTGTCCTGGTGACAAGCCTTTACCCACCATCGAAACTCCTGTTGCAGGCAGGGAATGAGAGTAATCATTGTTTCCAGGCTGTGGCAATGTTGAGTCCAAACACTTTTTAGGTACCATTGAAGTTTCCTCATATGCAGTCTTGCATATGGAATTAGTATGCAGGATGCCATGAAGTCCAAAGCCTGCAGAATTTTTCTTGCAGATAACTGGGCCTTTGTTGCCAGCACTTTGAAATAGGTAGTCAGTTGCCTTTGTCTGGTGTGAGATACGCCATCTGGGCAGTTGTATTTAAGCTTGCACCCAGGAATATTATCTCGAGAGGGTACTAGTTTTGATTTCTTTTCATTGACTGTGTACCCTACGCATGTTAGGAGTCTTTTCACAAATGCTAGATGCTGTAGAAGAATGTCCTTGTTCTCTGCTTGAATTAGACAGTCATCCAAGTAAGGATATATTTGTATTCCTCTCTGTCTGCAGAATGCAATTACTGGTATCTGGCACTTTGTAAAGACCCTGGGCACAGTAGATAGGCCAAAGGGCAGTGCAGAGAATTGGTAATGCATTGAGCCAGCCTTGAATCTGAGGTATTTTCTGCATGACTGTCTGATTGGGACATGCAGGTATGCCTCTTAGGTCTAAAGTCACAAGCCAAGCATTCTTGCCCAACATGGGTAGAAGCTGCTGAAAAATCAACATTTTGAATTTTCCTATCTCCAGGAATGTATTCAGAATACATAGGTCCAGTATTAGTCTCCAGGCCTTGTCCTTTCTGGGTAACAAGAACAGTCTTGAGTAAAATCCTTGGTCCCTGCTCTTGCTCTGGTACTTGTTGAACGGCCCCCATGTCTATGAGGGATGACGCTTGTTTTTGCGCCTCTGGCCAGCTGTTTGCCTTTGGCAGGGTATGAAAATGGAACTTGTAGCCTTACGACACTATTTAGAACCCACTTGTCCTGGGTTATAACGTGCCAATTTTGAGAAAAAAGTGCTAATTTTCCCCCTAAGGGTGCTGCCTGGAGACGAGTGCTTGGTGCAGGCAGGGGGAAGTCATTGGGACTGTTTCCTGTATGGTTGGGATTTGTCTTCTCCAACTTTGGAGGTAGAAGCATCCCATTGCTTTGACCTGTATGAACCTTGCGCCTGGGATCTGCCTCTAGGGCGTCTGAATCTGCCTCTTTGAGGTCTGTATGACACAGGAAAGGACCAATTCTTTGTAGGCCAGTCCCTTCTAAACCTAGGTGGCCGTACTTGTAAAAAATCTTTGACAGTTTGCATAGATTTAGCTTTGTCCTCCATTTTCTAACACCTCTTCTGCCTTAACACCAAAGTATCATGCTGTAAAGGTGCATCTAATAATTTAACTTTGACATGATCAAGCAGATTTTGTTCCTTTAACCAAGCATGCCTCCTAATTACAGAACCCGTAACTGCGGCCCTGCAGGAGGCCTCCAAGGAATCAAAACCACATTGCAAAGTATGCTTTCCAACTTGTTCAGCTGGATGCAATAAATCCTGCATTTCCTTGTTTTCTGCACAGAGTTTAACAACATTTTCTGTTTAAGCATTGCCATGACATATTGCGGATATTTGAGCTATGAAACTGACAGTTTAAGGCCCTTATAGCCAAGGTAGCAGATGTCTAAACCTTTTTTTCCCCATCTATCCCAGTGCCCTAGAATCCCTGTCAGAGGGGGTAGGGTTTTTTGCAGCGGAAACCTCAACTCCTTTGGGACCCTGTGAAATGGTTTCTGGGTCTGCAGCAGGGTTTTTAAAAAGGAATTTATGAGAGTCAGGAACCCTGTAATATCGGTCAGGCTTAACAGGAGCTGGAGGTAAGGAGTCAGGTGTCAGACTAGACTCCGAAAACACATCCACAATGTCTAACACAGGTGGAATGGCTAGAGGCCTGTACTGAGGTAGTAAAAGGAAATCCCCGAGCCTCTTTTTAGATTCTGAAAAATCTTGGCTCTCCCAGTGGAGATGCTCCCTCATGGTATGCAAGGTTTCCCCAAAAGACTAGTCCTCTGGTGAGGAAGCTGAAGGTATAGATTCTTCAGCATCAGAATCCTCATAGGGGGGAAGAGAATATTCCTGATCAAAAGAGGAATCAGAAGAAATAGAAACCTGATCTGAAGATTCAGTCAGTCTCTTGCATAGGCCCTCTTATCAGGAGGGGGATGGGAACCCCTGATCAAGGTAATCAAGTCTTCGGCCATTTCGGGCATCTGTTTTTTGGGCATAGAGGCCTGTCCACGTGGCTTTTGAGTTTGTTTCTTTGCTTTAGAAGGTGCTTTAGTCTGCCTTTGAAGCTGAAGTCGGTTTAATGTAAAGATGTTTAGGTCTGAATACACCCTCAGAAGCCGGTGCCTGCTCAGCGGCTCCGGACCCATCTGAGGGAATTGTGTCCAAGGTTCCAATACCTTGAGTTTCCAGTGGCATAGCCGACTCCACGTGGGAGCCGGTAGCGGCCTGCAACTCTAAAGTAGCGGGTGTCAGGGGCTGCAAAAGCACCTCACTGAGAACCGGCGACTGGCTTAGGAGAAGCTTCATAGTCGGTTTTGGACCTCGTTTGTTTATCTCTCTCCTTTTCTTTGCGTTTTTTGTGAACTCCGGTAGTCGGATGGCTATCAGACGATATTTCTGGATAATTAAACCGGCGTCCAAAATAGTTTAAAGCAAAATCATACCGACACTTAATAGTGCGTTGGTTAAATCTAGCACAAAACCGACAACTAGAAATGTTGTGATCAGGGCCTAGGCAAGGAATACAGTAAGAATGAAAGTCCTTATAAGGTATTTGGTTTCCACAAGAAATACAATTATTAACTTTTTCTGACATCGATCTGGAGCAAGAAAAAAGTTTCCCCAATGGGGTACTTAGCTTTATTGAAGACTTCGGGTCTGAAACTCTAACACAAAAATCTCAGGAGTTGGCCGACAGGCACTTGCGAACTGCTTCTGCTTCGGGCACCGCACGACAAGAAAGACTGAAGAAAATGGTGTCGGCTGCTTCTTTTATACCCCTGGCGACCTGAAGTCAGGGAAGGGGCGACAGCAGCTGATGCAGGACCCAGGACTTTGGAATTCAGGCCGACTGAGGGCAACCTGCCAGCAGGATTACCTAAATGTAATGACTGCAACAGTGAAACACGAAGAACATCTGGTATAAAGTAAAAGTATTTTATGAATTGGGTGGAGCTTGTTGTGAGGCTTGAAAATCACACGGTTTTAAGTGATTTTTTATTGGTCTAAAATACTGTTTAAGCATGAGTGTAATTTGATTGCTGATGGTCTTTAACATGAAGATGAAAATGCTCATCATTTTATGTATAAATAAAAAGGACTGGATTTTAAATCTACAAGCAGTGAAGTTTTTAACTGAATTTTCCTTTAAGTACAATGCTGGTGCCTGTATTTCCAGCTTTTAGCGAGCTATTTGTAACAAGTTTGTTTTTGGTGTTTTGGATTGTGAGACATTTATATTTTTGTTGCCCAAGTCACTGTGCTAAGTTTTTGTGCTCTGGATGTTAATACAGCCTTTCAAAACTCATGTATATTAACAAAATACTCCCACTCTTTCCCTTAGGTCTCCACAGTTGTTGCTCTTCTTGTTCTGTCAGATTCCTCCTCTTGTTCTGTCGGATTCCCCTTATTCTGCAATATTTTAACTTCTGTCAGCCCCTCTAAATAATTTCTATTATTTCTTTCCAATTTCTTCTCTTACTGTTAACTTATTTTTAAGCTCCTTTTCATTTTATTCCACTCACTAGCTAACCCTATTGAAGAAAATTATATTTTCCTTAACTTTTGAAAAATTCCCACTAATTACTCCTTAAATGTTTTTTTAACAAGTAGGAAAGCACCAGTATCTAATTTTTGCTTCATTATCCTGCACCTTTATCTTAACTATTTGAGATAATGTGCAACAAAAACTATTAGATGCCTGTCAAAGTGTTCAAATAAATATACATGCTCTTGTGAAATATCAATTCTATCCAGTCTAACCAAGTTATTCTACCACGGGGAATATATAAATTCAGTCTGATCTAATACTGAATTCACATCTTCCATATCAAACATTCTCATACATTTCTTAAGACATTTACCCTCTTTTGTTATATTCTTGTTTCTAAATCACGTTGATACATCCCCACTACTGCAAATCAAGTTCCAGTCCTCCGCTATAAATAATATTCCCTGCTAAAAGCAGATTCCTTCTCCACAATTTAAGCTCCACAACAGCAGTTTATTGTGGAATATTAATACACACCAGGGTAATCCTCCTCCCTTATTAATATTGCCCACCTACCATAAATCTACCATTATTGTCACTGTTGGAACACTACTAGCAATCATTACTACTTCTACCATTTTGCTTTATCCCCGACATCCTGCTGAATGTCCATCCTGAAATATATTTTGTTAAATTCACATGTAAATTTCTACCCAAATGAGTCTCCTGCAATACTATTTGTACTCTAAATTTCTTAATATAATTCAATACTCTCTGCTTTTTGTCTGTACCTGTAAGACCATTTAAATTCTGTGACAATATAGACAGAGTAGCCATTATGATAGAAAGCTATTGCTCCCACCCCTCACATTAAAAATAACTGTAATGCATTTCAACTTTTGACATAGATGCACACACCAACGTCTTGCAGGCTTATCTTTTAAGCGGCTGCTGCTTCTCATCTCCATTTGAACCTGTCACACTTTCAAATCTTAAATTCAATGAAAACAATAAATACATTTTCAGAAACTCCCAATCCCACCCCCTTTTAACTTGTATCAAACTCACAAAACTATGTAAATTTTCAACAAATGAAGGTTTACCTTTCCAAACAGGAGCACTTTCTCAAAACTGATTGCTGTATCCAGAGGTGCTACCCAATTTAAAATCCAGGTTACCCATGCTAAAAGGTATGTTACAGCCTGTGCTCCAACTTAAAACAACTGACAGCAATCCATGTATCATTACCAGATTGAATACTTTCAGTAAACATGAACTTTTAGCCCTAAGAAAGAGTAAATTGAATGTGCACTGTTCTGTTACTGTCTACTAAAGAGATTAATACTACTTATTCATTTCACTCAGTTTCAATTGTTTTCAAAGAACTGCTTGCCACTATATCTTTAAATATTACATTTAAACCCAGCAACAGAGTGCTCCGACCTCTCAAGGGTGTGTGTGTGTGCGTGTGTGCGTGCGTGTATGTGCGCATGTACGTGTGCATGCACGTGTGTGCATATGTGTGTACATATATGCATGTGTGTATGTGCGTGCGTGTATGTATAAAGGGTCATAGGTAGGTACTAGGCTATCGGCCCAAGGGCCTACGTAAGACTAGCCAACAAGGTTCCATGGCTTATGCCACCAAAGAAACTTATTTTCCTGTGCCACTGTCGAGCAGAGACACAGAAGTGATCCTCGGGGTGTATTTCCTATTTCCCATCCACTCATCCTGATTTTTCTTGAGTGCTAATGAAGAACTTTGCTTGACATAGATGGGTAGCCTGTTTCAGAGTATGGGAAGTCTCTGGGACAGGAATCTATCCCTTCAGCATGTCCTGTTATTGTGGTGACAAGGTTTAGGTCCCTAGAGCGTGTAGCTCGGAGGGATTGGGATTTCTTTAGGTTTAGCATGTCCAACAGCTCTGGGTTTGACATAGCTTTATATGTTAGGCAGAGATCACCTCGAAGTAGGAGATATGCTATGGAGTAAATCTGGAGTTTGAGGCGGTCAGTGTAGGGCATTTGCTTGAGGCCAGTAATTCTCTTTTTGAGGTGCTTCTGTGGCCTTTCCAGCTGCTGCAGACGTCTTGTGAGGTACATTCCGAAAGGGGCATTGTACTCTATATAATGGATCTAATGAGTGTCGGGTAGAGGGGAACAATGACCTCTTTTTTCCTGGATGAGAACCCTTTTATTATGAGGTGTGCCACGTAGAAGGACTTCCTGACTACTGTGATGATGTGACTATCAAAGGAGAGCCTACTGTCCCCACCTGGGTCCCAAGGTCTCTCATCACACATTCGGTGTTAAGTAGATTGCTGCCTATGTGGTAGTTCATGGGTACAGAGTTTTTACTAAAGGGGATGGCACTGCACTTTTTGGCATTGAGCTTGAGGCTGTGGTTCTGACACCAGGCATCTATCTCAGCGAGGCCCTTCTGTAGGATGTCCACATCATTTGGGGACTTTCTATGGCTCCTAGTTTGCAGTCATCTGTGAACTTAGTTAGCCAGAGGCCTTCTGTGTTAGCCTCTACTTCAGAGAAGTAGATACCAAACAGGAGAGATCCCAGGATGGAAACCCTGTGGTACTCCACTTGTCACTGCTTTGATGTCAGATTTGGAGTCTGCAACTTTTACAGTGTGGGTTCTGTCAGTGAGCCAGTTGGCAACCCATCTTGTGATGTAGAGCTTTATACCTAGTTTAGTGAGTTTAACTATAATTCCAGAATGGGGGATGGTGTTGAAAGCCTTGGCGAGGTCAAGATAGGCTGTGTGAACCACCTTACCCTCATCTACGGCTTTGGTGACTGCCTCAAAGTCGATCAGGTTTACGAGGCATGATCTGCCTTTCACAAACCCAAACTGGATGGGATCCAGAGTTTGGAGGTTACCAATGTCTTTGTTTATGAGTTCCATGATGATACATTCCATGGCCTTGCAGACCAGGCACGTCAAGCTAATAGGTCAATAGTTCCCAGGATCAGTGGTGGCTCCCCCTTTGTGGAGTGGGATAACTGTTGCTGTGCGCCATTCAGTGGGCACAAAGCCTGATGCAAGGCTATTATTGAACATGGTGCTCAAGTGGGGAGCCAGTTCGTTCTGACGTTCATGTAAAACGCAGCCTGGTATGTTGTCTGGTCCCATGAATGCTGTGTTTTTGGCTTTAGAGAGTGCAGCTTTTACCTGCATAGTTGCGATTACAGGGACTGTACTGTGCATTCTTCCTGTAAAGATATGGGCCCTTTAGTGGGTGGGGGGGGGGGGGGTAAAGTTAGCACTGAACCTATCTGCCAGGATGTTGCCAATATCAGTTGGTTCTGTAATTTTTATGCAGTTGTGCTGCAACTCGGAGCAGATCTGGGTGTTGCCATCGAGATTCTTAACATAGCTATAGAATGCTTTGTGGTTGTCCTTACAATTAGTGGCTATTTTGTTTTCGTAGCTAGCTTTGGAGGATCTTATAAGGGATCTCAGCTTCTTACTGAGGCTGACCAGGGAGCTCCTCCACTCATGGGATTTTACTCTCTTTTGCAACAGTTTGTTTATGGCAAGCGACCACCAGATTGGCTTCCTTTTTTTGGAGGATAGCATCTTGGTTCTGTTTGGGATAGCACGATCCATGCACTCATGTAAGTGCTTATAGAGTGCATTTGTGTAGGATTCAGCAGTTGTAACTGTATTGTCCATCTGCATGGGTGTCATGAACTTCACCACTTCTGTCTTAAGAAGCATGAAGTTGGCTTTGGGAAAATTTTTACAGTGGTTTCCTTAATGGGGATGGGGGGTGGGGGCAGGATGTGGATATCAAGGGTGATTAGCTTATGGTCGGATCGGACCAACAAGGAGTTGACTTCAGGTGTGGAACACCGGTCACTCATGTTGGTAATGACTAGGTCTAGGATATTGTTGCCCCTGGTTGGGGTGTGGATAAGTTGATCCAGGGCATTGGAGTTTATGAATTCCGGAAAGTGTTCAGCTAAGGAGTTGGTACACAAGTAGTTTTCCCAGTTAATGGTGGGGTAGTTGAAGGCGCCCATTATTAGGGTGTTTGGTTGAACCCTAATATTTTCCGGTACATCAAGAAAAGAGGAGTGGGAATCCTTGGTGCATGGTGGGGGATCTGTAGCAAGCTACAATTTGGATTGCAGTTTTGCCCAGAGTTACTTGCACTTGGATAACCTCGGATTCATTATGCTGAGCAGCTAGCCTAGAAGTGTTGATATCCTTAATGAATATGGACACACCTCCGCCTTTCGTGTTTCGGTCCAGGTTACATGGCCGATAAATGTGGTATGAGTTATAGCCTGGTAGTGCAGGGGTGCTCTTTAGAGCCTTGAACCAGGTCTCAGTCACTGCACAGATATTGATGTTCTCCATTTTAAGGAGTGCCTCGAGTGAGTGCATTTTGAGAATTCGACTTCTAGCATTGAGTAGCATTACCCTCAGTTTTTGCTTGCCTGTTCCTGTTACGGTGGTGAATTTGTTATTTGAACCTTGCCTATAAAAGGCACTATAGGGGCAGCAAGAGCCTTAGCCAGTATCTGGAATCCCAGAGGCGACAGGTGCAGGCCATCTGTGGCAAAGCATTGTGGTCTGTCGACCATGTTATCCCAAGCAGACAGATACTGGATCCCCTTAGAATGACACCAGAAGCTTTGCCAATTGAAGTCCATCATTTTGTCCTTGTACTGCGGTATCATTCTGGGCAATGGCAGTATGCTACTCAGGGCTAGGGTCTTACCTGCCTGGGCTGCAAGATCGGGGAGCTCTTCTATGTCTTCTTGTTTAGCCTGGTGAGTGGGACATCAGTGTGCCTGACTATAGAGTCACCTACGACTAGTGTGTTGGGTATGTTGTTTTGCCTTATTGGCTGTGGTTGAGTGGCACACTGAGTCTATGAGCTATGCGTCATTTGGGTTGTGTTGGGGGATGGAGGTTGCTTGCGTTTCTGCTTTGGAGGTCTCTATTGCTTAGATTATTATTGAGAGCCTCCGGAAATGTTTTTGTGTTACTATTTGTGGATTTTGGTGGTGTAGATTTAGTGAGTCTATGTGATGAGTGTGGTGTGGTGCAAATGTTTACCTTCTCCTCATGACTGTTAAGTTCAGTGTTGGTTGGAGAGAGCTTTTACCTCCAGTTTGGCTAGATAAGTGCATCTCTCACAGGTTGTAGTGTTGGGTGGTAGGAGGAGAGGGTTGTCTGTGTACATGAGGCAATTTCTACATTGCCTCAAGATGCCAAAATTCATCAGATAGACTGGAGAGAACACTGGGAGCTGACCCTTGGATATGCCTGAATAAAAAACTATTTTCCTCTTGATAAGTGAGAAAAGTGAGTACAAGAGCTGTTTTTCTCTAAGCAAGTGAGAAAAGTACAAAAACTGTTTTCCTCTAGGTAATGAGGAAGGTTGAGTGCTATAGTAATTCGTAGCTTATCTAGTGCTTACAAGTTCTGAACAAGTGCTGAGCACGAATAAGCAAATTTAAGAACTAAAACTAAGAATCTGTACCTGCACTAGACGAGTTAGAGGACAAAAACAAGTGCAAATGCAGGCTTTCAAATCAGGTCTATATTAGATCAGCAAACACTTAAAAAGCAAACGCTGATTGATTGAACTTATGTAAGCGAATGTTTAAAATATCGAAGCAAAAGAAACCAGAATTTTTTCCTAGGGAAAGAATTCGGTTGTCCGTTTCTGTTGCTTCAGTATTTTCAGTGCTGTGGTGGAAAGTTACGGGTCAGATTCAGGTAAGTGTGCGATTGTGTGGATGTGAGTGTTAGGGCGGGTTAGGTGGGTTAGGGTGCGCGTTAGGTATGTGTGCGATTGTGTGGACATGAGGGTTAGGGCGGGTTAGATGGGTTAGGTATGTGTGCAATTGTGTGGACGTGAGGGTTGGGGCAGGTTAGGTGAGTTAGGGCTAGGGAGAGGGTGAGGTGAGTGTGCGATATTGATGGACCTTAGTGTTAGGGTTAAGGTACGTGGATAGTTAGTGGTGTGTGTATATAGTTTAGTGTAGGGTTAGGTGTCAGATTTAGGTGTATGTGTGTGGATTGCTGTTTGTTTGGTGTGCTTGTGTTGTGTGTATGTATTTTGGATCAGCGATTTTTTTCCCTAGGAAAAAAATCACTGTTCTGACAGTTCGAGATTGTAAGTTTTCACTTACATAAGTTTGATCAATCAGCGTTCACTTTTTTAAGCGTTCGCTGATCTATTATAGACCCTTTCAAATCAGAAAGTTGACAGAGATGGAAGAGATTGCCTAAATGGCCAATAACTACAATTTCTGGGCCAGAACCACTTCCTTATGTGGTAGACAGGTTACCTACTGCTTACCACTCCCACTGATAAGCTAGAAGGCTTCCCTCCAACACAGAAAGGCTTGGGGGGCTCAGAAGCTTACATACAGTCCTGGATACAGCAAATCTGCATCTGGAACAGTAGTTACAGGAAAGTTAGGAAACAGGCTTACAGTTTTTTTTTTTTTACAGAAAAGTAGCAAAAACAGTAGTAAAAACAATTCACACGCAGTGCTAGCTAGCACGCTTGAGTATGTAACAATATTAGACCAAACACAGTTTAAAAAGTGCAATTAAATTAAAAAGGACTAAAAGCTAGTGCAGAAAGAGTTTATTAGGTAGAATGTGGTAAAGAGATGGGACTGGGGGAGTGTCCCAGATCAAATCTACAGTGGGGTGGGCAACTACAAAAGCCACCAAATTTAAACCACAAGCCAAAAATAGGGAGGGTGGGTGGAACAAAACAGTTTCAACAGAGATCTAAGCAACAACTAACAGAACAAACTCAAACCAAAAAAAATATACTCCGCTCTGTATATTTGCAGATAGATTGGAAAGCAGTCCCTCAGAACACAGGTTCCAGCAATTAAATGTAAATATGTGTGTGTGTGTGTGTGTACATGTGGTGTGTGTGTGTGTGTACATGTGGGTGTGTGTGTGTGTGTACATGTGGGTGTGTGTGTGTGTGTGCACATGTGGGTGTGTGCATGTGCACATGTGGGTGTGTATGTGCACATGTGGGTGTGTGTGTGTGTGTGTACATGTGGGTGTGGGTGTGTGTATGTTGTGGTGTGGGTGTGTGTACATGTGTGTGTATGTACATGTGGGTGTGTGTACATGTGGGTGTGTGTACATGTGGGTGTACATGTGTGGGTGTGTGTGTGGGTGTATGGGTGTGTGTACATGTGTATGGTTCTACGTCATTTGATCGAAAGACCATTTGACCTAAACCAATTTGATCGAAATTTAATTTGATCGAAAACCAGTATTCAAAGCAAACAGGGATTTGTCCCCCTCCCCAATGTCGTGCGATCCTGGAGTTGGTATACATATATATATATATATATATATATATATATATATATATATATATATATATATATATATATATATATATATAGATATAGTTAGGGGGTGTTTAAAATCTGTACTTTTTGTGTTATTTTCTTCTTTTAAAGGAAACTAGGTGGAGGGCTGCACACCCCCCCCCCCTAACTATATATACCAACTCCAGGGTCGCACGACACTGTGGAGGGGGACAAATCCCAGATTTATGCCTTGAATACTGGTTTTCGATCAAATGAAATTTTAATCAAATGGGTTTAGGTCACATGGTCTTTCAATCAAATGAAGTAGACACATATGAATGTGTGTGTGTGTATATATATATATATATATATATATATATATATATATATAAATAAATATATATATATATATATATATATATATATATATATATATATATATATGTGTGTGTGTGTGTGTGTGTGTGTGTGTGTCTTAAACCAAGGACATTAAGCTTGACAGCCACTATTGTAAAACAAGGGAAATTACTTTCTTAATTCTACACATAGCAATACACTTTTATACCCCATCCCAAAAGTCGAACAAGTTTCTCTGGAACATAAAATCTAGGGCTTTCTCTGCATGCTCTGCCTTCTAATTTTTTTTTAAACTCGCCGAGTATGTGGCTTGTCAAGAACAGTCTTTCTTTCATTTCAACCTCTGATTTTTGCATATTTTATCAGTTCATCTGAACAGCTAAAGTTTCCTCTTTTTCCAGCCTTTTGTTAGTGTTGATTTATTTCTTCACCATTTCATCGCTTTTAAATACTACAGTGCTTTTTTTCTCTAAATTACTGGAAACCATGTCCTGTACCAAAGCTGAAATCAACTGCTTTATGCTGAACTGCTGCAGTATTCTTTTCAGAGTGTTCTCTCCTTTTCTGGCTGATTTTTCACTCAGATTCTGCAAATCTCTTCTTTGCTAGTATCCACCAAGCAGTGTAATCGCTAAACAGTTATAATTTTACCCAAATTGATGTTTTAATGCCCCCCCCCCTTTTTACGTTTCTGTTTTCACAATGGAAGAGCTCAAAAGTACAGTTTTGTACCTACCATAAATGTAGATGTTCGAAGATCCACATTGCTGCAGTCCACATTGGGTATATGGCGGCTGTCCTCGAATAGGCCCGAATACCAAAAGTATATGGCTGAATGGCGAACTGGCCTTGGCCAGTCAGGGTGGGGCGTCAGGGGGTATCATGACCTCAATGACTCAGTCTTGCCCCAGATGTTTTTCCCTTTGACAGAGTAAAATCAAAAATTACAAAATAAAAAAAAAAAAAATTACACCCTAACTAACACACCAAACTATGTACAACTTCTAACAACTAACTAAACCACAACAACTACTACCCACACAACCACCCGGGCCGGAAGTGAGGAGTTGCGGAGCAGCAATGTGGATCTTCTTGAAGACATCTTCACATTAATGGTACTATGGTAAACACAACACATTCATTTCCTCAGCATTGCTGCCACTCCCAAGACAGAAAGCAGAGGAGTAGCAGAGGAGAGGTAAGAAGCAAATAGAATCAAAATAGATAATAGAATAAGCAGCTGTAAGGCAAGCCCAGCCCTAGATTTAGAGGCCCTGAGTGTAGATTTAGGAGAGAGGGCTATGAACTGAACTCCAAGTGTCTGCCTCTTGAACTCCAAGTAGCTGCCTCAAAAGAGGCTTAGAGAGGACTAGCCTTAGAAGTCTGATAGGGTGTCCCTGCCCCTAGTGGAATGAGTCTGATCCATATTGGGATTTGCCTTACCAACACAAGAACCAACAAAGAAAAGTTGCTTTGGAATCCGTTACCTAAAAAGTACCTAAAGCAAAAGAAACAAACAACTGGTACCTAAAGCTGAAGAAGTCAGTACTAAGTAGTGTTTTAACTGTCTGTGCCAATTCAAAGTATGTAGATCTTTTTCCCCTTGTTACCGGGTCTGCAAAAGGATGAATAGGTAGGTTTTTTTGGGGGACACAATAAAGAGTAGGGGAAAAAAAAGGGACTGGTTTAAAGACACACTTGACCTATCCTAGATCGAGAGAGAGTGGCGTTGGCCAAAGGGCCTGCAATTCAGGGAAAACCCTCTTGCAGAATGGCCAACAAAAAGCAGGATCTTCATGACAAATATTTTTAACTAGCCGTAGCAACAAAAAGCAAAGGCAGAGAAGTGAATTTTTTAAGTGAGCGTGGCTGGCTCCCAGCGGTGGCAGTGTGGAGGTCTTAACACGTGAGTGAGTCTCCAAGCTGGAGTGGAGGAATAGGAGGAGATGAGAATTCTGGATCACAGTGAGAAGTGCCCTGACAAGGAAATTGAAAAATGAGGTGGGAAGGCAGTCATAGTGAGCTGGAATTTAGTTTTGTAGAATGAAGATATTGGAAGACAAACGGGCCAGAAGGAGTTCAGTAAATCTCCAAAGCCAAAGCAAACACCATCTTCCAGAAACATCCACACCCTTTCCAGCACTCCATTCTAAACTTTCCTCCATCAAAATCCTTTTGTTGAAGTATTGTACCCCTCAGCATGCTAGACAGGATGCCATGATGCTGTACTTGTTGAGAGAATGAGAGTGCTATGAGAATGACCTAGAGTGATTTATGCCCAACAGTTGAAGATGAAAGCTTGACATTGGAGTAAATGACCGTCCTTTTGAGACAACAGTTGAAGGATTATGTCGGGGATGGACTGGAGCTACCTTTATAAATTTCTTGGTTATATGTACCTTTAGTAGCCGGGGCCAATCTGGAGCTATCAGGATCATTCTTAGTTTTGTACATGAAACCTTTTTAAGAGAAAAAGAAAGAGCATCCGTTTTTGGTGCTGAAGGAATATACATGTTTTTCAAAAACTGAAAGAAAGGACATTTAGAAGGAGCTGAGCCTGGTGTATCCTTTTTGTCTGAATGACAGGTTTAGTGCTGAACTAGGGGAGGATGAGATCAATCTATGATTGGCCTGATGATGCTGCCTGTTGCTGAAATACCTGAGGATCCAGTTTCCACTTTGCCTGAAGATCCAGTTTAGACTGAGAGCCGTTTCCTATAGAATCATTGCTTGTTGTCTGCATAGAGGTAGAGAGTGTCAGTTCTTGTGAGAGCCAGAATTCTTGAGAATTGTTTGTCTGTTAAGAGATTAGAATGTGTAATTGCAAATGTTGTGTCTGTTATTGTATTTGTGTTGAGTGCTGTTGTCTGTTTTGTGGTTGAAGCTTATGTTGTGTGCTGTTTCAGCACACTGTCCTGAAAAAAACTTTATTGCTGAGATATGTAGTAGGTTGATGGACTGTGGCTGTAGTGTTAGTAGCCACTGTCCTGTCGGCATTTTCATGTCCTGCTTGTTTAGGTGATGAATGAGGACATCCAGAATTTATTGATCTGGCATGCTATTTGCCGGTCTACAGTTGTGTGCAGATTAGGGTACATTGCTGGACGATTTTGGTATTATTCCATTATGCTTTGTATTATTGTTGTGCATTGGTCAGATGATTGAAAGTGATGTGTCCATAGATTTTTGAGATGCCATTGTTTCCTCATATACAGTTGAAGGCGAAGAACCAGAATCTAGTAGGAGTGAAGGATAGACTTTTGTTGACAGTCGGAAGCATGTGATGTGGACTGATGTTGAGAGTGTTGGAAAAGCTGCTGTTTGTTTGTTTGTTTGGTACTGGGTTGGACTTTGTATAGTTTCTACTGTATTCTAAATTGCACAGAACTCACATACTTGCTAGGGTGGAGAATACTGACTGATCCTTGCCCTGCTGAGAATCCAGGCAATCCGTTAGCATAAAGTCAATGCTGTTAAATTTCCGTGAAGTTAGCTCCTTGGTCAGAGCCAGAACATGGCAATCACTGGAAGAAGGGTAGATAAGAATCGCCAATGCAGTGAAAATGGCAGAGCCAGCTGATCAGGACCTTCTGGATGACTCTTGGTGCAGCCCCAGCACCAAGCAGAATTGATAGGAAGAATTAAGTAGGTGAAAAGCCAGATCAAGTTTGAATTGCAGAGTCAGCAGGGAGTGATAGGGAATGTCCAGAGCTTCTTGGAGAGGAAAGTTACCATCCAGTGAGTCTTGGGAGGGGAAAAAAGTTGTTGCCAGTGTTCCCTCTTTTTCTTACTTATGGCAGAAGGTGTGTGAGAAGGACAAGATCCAAATTCTCTCCCGATATTTCCCCTTTTTGGTGTGTATAATGATAGAGTATAAATCCCACAAATTGGTAGGTTCTATGATATATCTGGTTATTATCTGTCTGCCAGTAAGGTATGAATATTTGTTAGTGAAATTGGTGTTTGTCTTGGGGACCCATTTCCCTTGAGTAATGCTTGGAAGGTTCTAAGATAAAAGTGTAAAACGTGTAGCAAAACAATAAGGTATCCCGTACCCTCTGTGAATGGTGTGGGAACTCCAGTTCTCTGATCTCCTAAACTCCTTCCTCTGCCCTCCCAGTTCAGGCCCTCCCCCTACCTGGCCTGTCCCTGGTATGGAGGTATGTCTGTCTCTGCCTGCCCCTGCCCTAGACCTCTGAAGACTGTGCAGGTGAGCCCCCCTGTCCTGGATCTAAAAGCTTTCTGAGACTCTGCCCTAGAAACTACTAGACCTTAAATAGTGAACAACACATATAGATTGTATTTTGTGCTTGCTTTGCTTTAAAACTTTGTAAACAGTTCTGCTAAAACTTGGTGACAGTAAAGGGTGATCAGATTTTACAGGCTATTTTGCTTCTTTAAGCTCCATTTCCATAACCCAGATGTCAGCAAGCTGAACAAATCAAGTTCCAATTGTTAGGGAGGGCAAACCAGACAGACTCCAGCATACATAACAGCTAGATTGATACCCACCTACAGCAGACATCTTTACCCAACAGTTCCAGTGGCAGCCACCCAATAGAGGCCTGTACAGCATCAAAGCCACATTTGTAGGATGGCACTTACCCACCTGTTTCAGACACATGTACAGGTTGACTCTTAACTCTTTGCTTTTACCTGTTGAAGAAGTATTCACTTTAGATTTACTTAAAGGCCTTGATGGGTTATATCTGTCAATGGAATTGACTGAGGGCTTTTAAAAGTATACAACCCCTAAAAGCCCCTGAGTAACTGTCTGTCTTAACAGGATGCCTCTTTTAAAAAGGGACTGGTTAATTTGTCCAGAGGCCCCTTAACCCTGTTAGGCTAACAGGGGTTACTTGGAGCCTCTGCAGGGGTTTTAAAAAGCCTCCCTAGGACTTTCCTGTCCTATAAGAAGAAGCCTGGGGTACCCTAAAAAGGGGAGGTGGTTTTCCTGGAATGGGGGAAAGAATTGACAGAAAAGAGAGCCCCTGACAGAACAGGGGTATAGCTAAAAATGAGAAATGAGAGTGAAATATCTCCCTGAATCCTGAGAAATCAGAATCAGAGAAATCAGAATGCCTTCCATTCGAGAAAGAATCCTTGGGAAGAAAGGGTCTCTTCCTCAGAAGGGGCCTCAAATCCCTAATCAGAAGGGGTGGGATGAGAGTAGAGGGAGCAATCTATAATAAAGAAATCTCACAAATATTCAGCCTAATCATGGTAATTCAATATTCCCAGCCTGTTTGGGCATCCCAGATTTAGGATGGAGAAGCATAGACTAGGAGGAGGGCACCACTTCAGCCAAGAGAAGCTTTTGTCTTCAGCCATCTTTGGCACATGTCTCTGGGCCTAGAGGGCTTAACTTAAGGAGCAAGCACATGCTGACTAACAGAGGAAGCCTCTCTTTGGGCTGCTGGCCTCACACCTAGGGAAGCCTTTCCGGGTTAGGCACTTCGAGGACCCCCTGGAGCCACTGGAGAACAACCTTGCAGCGGCCCTTGAGGTAGCGGAAGACACATCCAGCTAACATTTAGTAACCCCTGTTGTCGCACCTGGCACAGCGAGGGAGGCCTCTGGGCAGGCGTGATGCCTTTGTAGAACCTGGCTACGGGTGCTAGGTAGTGCAGTCAAATCCTTGGCTAATTTTTGCGGGCTTACTTCTCTAGTCCCAGAGGCGTAAATGTCCGGTCAAAATTTTGTAAATTTTTAAGCAGTCTAATCTCCTCTTTATGAGAGCGTTTATTAATTTCCAGAATGCCAATGTACAAATATTTGCGATCGCCACCCAACATACTGGGCAGAAAAACCCCTAAAAGACCTCCCGCATAGCTGTGGTAGTCCCTGCCATGTAAAATCCGGTTGATTCGTTAAAATCTCAGTTCCTTAATTTTCTTTGAGGCAAAGAAAAAATAAAAAGTCGGACAAAACCAGAACCAAGAAGACTATCTGAAACTCGTCGGATTGGGAAATTCATGTTGATCAATGTGCGCTGCATCTTGAAAGTAAACAACTCTTTCCAAACTTTAGAAGTACTCTGCTCTCTCATTGGGAATATCAATTCTGGATGGAGACAAGTCTGCTTCCTTGCTGGAATCCAGGAACACCGCAGCTTATCAGCCAAAGGATTTTTATAGAGGAACTTGTGGGAATCTCCAACCCTATGTGTGTTATGGAAATCAGAATCCTCAGGTGGACTTCCCGCCTTACCTTTTTAGAAGGCCACCAGACATAATCAACTACCCTTTTCCCATTTTCTACATGGGGTCTGGGTATCGTGTTAATTGTTGCCATCTCGCTAGATTCAATGCTACACTCCTGCCTTCTTCGACACTCGTACCAGACAGTCACATATCTTCTCTCACAATCCATCCACCTATTTGCTGGATGTCCGCTTCTCCTCTTACCTTCTTCGTGTTTGTCCCAAATCTTCATCAGATTGTTTTCTGCTTTTCTGCACATGTAATCCATCAGTGTGTACGTATGTACAGTGGGATCTGACACTGTAATCTGTTCTCTGATCTTTTCTGCAACTGGAACTACTTTGACTTCTGCTCTTATGTCCTTATTTCTTAGTCTGTCCAACAGTCTGCATCTTACCACCCTTCTCTTTCCATTTCCATCACCTCATCTGCTTAGCCTTACTGCCAGGTTTCTGTACCATACAGTAGTACTGATCGCACTATTGTTTTATACACCTTACCTTTCAGCTTCTTTGACATTCTTCTGTCATTCACTACACCTGAGACTCTGACAGCAGGCTGCATCACCTCTGAATCTAGCTTTGACCTCTTCATTCAGACTTCCCTTCTCAACCACCCTTCCCAGATACTTGAAGCTATTAACTTGTTCCACTACTTTCCCATCTATCCCAATTCTCAGCTTCTTCTGATTTCCCCAGCTTGCTGCCATTACTGCTGTCTTATCTGTGCTTAGTTTCATCCCATGTGTCTTCAGAAAAGGATAGAGGAATGGAATGTAAAACTGAAGTTCTTACTCAAGAGTCTGCCTGTAATGCCACATCATCTGCATACAGCAACTTTGTTGATCTGTCCCCTCTGACTTGCTTGCTAATCTAGTCCATCATCAGTATTAATAGCAGTAGACTCAGAGCTGAACCCTGGTGTACATCCACTCCCACTGGGAACCCCTCTGTGAGAATGAACACTGTTTGCACTGGAGTCATTGGGTCCTTGTACATAGCCTGCACCAACTCCCCCAATGTTTCTGGGACTTCGAACCACTACAGTACTACCCAAATCAGCTTTCTTGGGACCTTGTCATATGCTTTCTTCAAGTCTAGGAATGACTGGTTGGACTCTTCTCCCATCTCTAGCCACCAGATCCCTCTGCTTATCTGTATGTCTGGTCTTTTGTGTTTTAAGACGCATAAACACAAATCAGTTCAATCAGTGGATGCCTGGGAAATGAGGGGAGTCTGAGGTACTGCCCAACCTAGACTAAGGCCAACACAGCCAGTCACAGGCTTGGTCTTTTGCATCTTGTGCCTAGAGGCTTCAGGTATGGCCATCTTGGAGGTCCTGGGTCTCGGGTGGGGATCCAAGACCTTAATTCACTCAAAGCTTTCTTGCATACTAAAATCCAGGGAATCCCACCTTCTCATTCAGTAATGAGGACAAGCGCCTCCAAAAACAAGGGGCCTTTGATTTCAAGATGTCAGTGAGATGTCAATGGCATAGTGGCCTGCAAGCATTGCACAGCCTTGTTGAAACACTACTGTCAAGGTAGGGGGCTGCAAAAGTATCTCTGTTCCCAGAGACCAGTCAGGAAGGCCAGAGTCATTTAATGGGTTGTCCTTGAACAGCCAGTGCTTCTTTCGACTTGGTTGATGCCATGGTAACACAGAACCAGACACATGTCCTTTTCTGACTGTGAACTCCAGGAAAGAGTCGCTGGATCGGGCACAGAATGTGAGCAGGAGCCCATGTCGTGCTCTGGGCAGAGACAAAATAAGCACAAACTGTGGATCTCTTTTATGGGAAATCTGCTTCCCCACACAAAATACAGTTCACCTCATCAAAAATTTCTGAATTGGAACTCATCAATATTAGCTCTAACAAAAAACTAAGATAAATCTCATAAGGGATACTTATCTGGCTTCTGGAAGCAGGCTGACAGCACTGCAGAAAATAAAACTATTCAATACCCCATTGCAAAAAAGATCTGAAAATGCTATCAGCTGACACACCTTTTATACCACTGATTCATGTGGTGTGGTGGGGAGGGCTTCCTGGATAATGCCATGAAGAAAGATATAGCTCTGGAAGTCGGACTTGCCAATCAGACTGACCTACAGACTGGAATTCCAATAGTGAGGAATGCAACAGTGAACACTACAATGAACATAAACGGTTCCTCACATGACTGGTTAAAGGACCTTTATCTTCATCAATGGAAAGAAAGCTGTTGGCATGACAGACTCATATCCCAACACATCCCCCATCTCTGGGACAAGGTTCTACTGTATGTCAAGCAGAGTAGAGCCCTTGTACCTTCCAGCTGACTCAAACACTGGAAGGGCAGTCTCAAATTCCTCCCTGGTCTGTCTTGCATTAACATCTCTGAGGATAGAGGGATCTTTTGAATATGGCTTAATGGCTAGGCTTGTGATGACCTGCAGAATTACTGCCTAGTATTTTTCCACTAACTTGCACATAATATGCATTATACTTGCATATGCACACACCCACGTGTACACATGCTAACATGTGTGTACAAACACAAACTACAAAAGAAAGGTAGGTGTTACCTGCTAATATTGATAACTCTGCAACCTGAAGAAGCACTACTGGCAGAGACTCCCTAGGTGGACAGGTCCCACTGAGGTGCCAGACTAAGAAAAAAACACCCATACTGGACAGAAGCAGTACAGGACAGAGTCAGTGGTGTGGGACCACATTCTGTGATAACAATGAAATTAATACGACCTGAAACCAAGAAAGGTCTGGCAATGTACTGTGTGTATCTTGCCACAAAAGGTCCATGAAGAACACACTCAAAAAGCTACTGAAAGAGAAGTGCAATCTGCACAGTAAGCTGGTGCATGACATGGCTTGGAGTAAAACTATGGGATGTCTAAATACTGATGATGCTGCAGAAGAAATAAGGGTTAAAAACTGTGAAAATATATTTTACATATTGGTATATGGAACATATGAAATACAAATCAGGGAAAGCTGGTTGCAGTTAACTTTGATGTGTTTGGCATCTGCAAAATGAAGTGGACTGTCAGACAAACTCAAGCATATGGTCCACTATATAATAAATGAAAAAGCAGAAATATGATTGCTTAAGAAGTTTGCAAGAATTATATTAGTATAGTGAATTCTACATCTCTACATGCCTATAAATCGAGACCATTAACAACTACCATTTTGTTATATATGTCAACAACTGAGGCAGAAAATGACAAAAGATTCAGTTCTATGAACAAGTTCAGACAGAGAATGCTAGTGTATGTTGGCGTATAAACAGTCAAGACCACCTATCACTGAACCACATACCGTTGAAAAAGTTACATCAGTGGAATGTTTAATCATAACATCTAAAATACACAAAAAGGTATAGTTGGAATGGGGCAAGCATCTTACAACTCCCACTACCAAACTCACAAACTGCATAACAGTGGAGACCAGGAAAAAAAATTCATTATCTGTTTTTCGGACATATACTAAAACCCCTTACTTATACTCTCCTGCTGCCACACACACTGACACACCAGCTGTCATACAGCCACACCAACTACCCTACTTTAAACACACCAACACCATTCGATAAAATCGAGGCAAACATGCACAAAGTAACCACCAACATTAAACTTTGCAGTTTAACAATAGCCTCACTCCAATATAACCTACTGATGAAACGGAAATCTAGAAACTGCCCAGGATTCCCAGTTTAGACAGGATGTTCTAACAACGAAACCAAATCAATCCAATACAGTGACAGTAATGGACAACGGGAAAACAAAAGCTGAGAACATAGTAGTTGATAAAGTAGCTGGAAAATACAGGCTTGATAACTGAAAGAAGTGGGCATACCTCTTAGCTGTACAGATTTTCGCAGAATGTCCAGATTTTTGCCTCATATTTTGGTCCGTTTTTCATAAAATTGTGGTTTACTGGCAGATTAGTGGCAAAGTATTAAAGACTGAAGTTAGAAAATGACAGACATTTGATTTTCAGACTTCATACTCTTCAGAAAATTCATGATAATGCAAAACCTATTTTATCAAGAGCAATATTTAAAAATTGTCCCCATTTCTGGGTTTTTGTCCCACTTTTATTTGTGGCTTTGTCCAGACTTCATGCTCTAAGAGGTTGAGAGATATGGAAGTGGGAGACCATTTGATGAAACAAAAGTTATTTGTCTTGCAAAATTCTAACCACGGTTCAGCAACACACATGGACTTCACCCAATGAATTGTAAAAAATCAAATTAATTATACTTTTGCATGTAAACAATGGACAAACTGAAAACATTAATAAAATAAAACCTAGAGATTACTGAAGTACAGCTCTTCAAGATATTGTTTAGTAGAATCTAACTTTTCATGACATCAAGAACTTGACACACCAGGCCTATCTTCTGCTACTGCATTCCTCTGTCTTCAATCTTTCTACAGTATCAATATCTTTATCTAGTGAATCTATAGTCTTCCATGGTGTGGCCAAAGTATCTAATTTTTAACTTTACTATCACATGTTCCAGTAAACAGTCGGGGTTTATTCCTTAAACACTGACCTATTTGAACTTCTTGCAGTCCACAGAATTCTCCAACATCAGAATTCAAACGCAATTTTCCAATAGACAGCTATGTGTTATTAGGAAAACTACAACATTGACAATGTGACATCTGAGCTTCAAAATCTAATCCAAATTTTCCACATACTTCCTTTTAATAAGCCAGTGTTTTAATTTCATGCCTATACAGTCACTATCTACACAGATCTTTGAGTCTAGGAAAATAAAATGCCAGTATCTTCACATTTTCCTCATCTATTTGCAAATGACCAAGAAGGAAAATGTACTATAGGTTTACAGGTGTGTACTAGGCTAAGGATGACAAGGGCCTTTTTAAGTCTAGCCATGCATCCTAAATCCATGACCAGTTCTAGTATCCTTGATAAGTGTAAATGGGGGCTGGGAGATGAACCACTTAAAGGCTGCAAGTGTCCATTACAGACATAGGGGGCAAGCCAGGATGAATTTCCTGATGTTCTTCTATCACTTTTGCAGTATTTGTCATAGAAGGGATGTCCTACACTGGAATGCCCAATGCTCTGCCAGTATAAAAAAGCCTAAAAGAGATCCTGCATGCACCATATGTCACATTTATGCTCCCTGCACAGAACGCAGAGCATAAAAAGGACGTACAGACTCAACTACCTAGAACTTCTTTTGCCGCCAGTTCAAATGCAGTTTTTGCCAGGTGGTTTGAATGCTTTGTTGCTGTCCTGAATATTTAGCAACACCAGATAAGTGCCCCACTGGGAATTTTTTTTTTTTTTTTTTTTTTTTTTTTTTTTTTTTACTTTCTTGGTCTTGTATTTTATATTAATACCAGAGTTCATGTCATCCAAGAAGGGAAAATGTCAGTGTGGGGAAGACAGACTACCCATACGGATCGTCATGAACAGTGTTTTTCTTTGGAGGCTTCCCACAACCATACTACTTGTAGTATCTGTAAGGCATTTTTGCCCAAGACACTCAGAAGCCATCTTCCCAGGCCATTTATCTTGAAAGCCAACAACTTATACAGTTTGCCCAGGGTACCATGGCAGAATCCTTGAACCCAAAGATACTCCAGCTAGGTAAGAAAAAGGCCAAGTCTCAGCCAGAGTCTTTAGCTATCCAGCTTCTACCAGACATCCTTCTAGGAGGAGGTAATCGCTCTGTAGCTTGTTCGCTGTTTAAGTTGGATGCCTCTGTAGAGACCCTGCTGGAGGATGGCATGAATATAGGATCACTGTATAGAATAAAAGCCTTCCTAACCCCTCCAGCCAGGATTGCCACAGCCCGCATCCTCCTAATCTCAACACTTCTATATGCCTCCCCCGTTTTCTCTAATCTAAACAAGTCGGTCCTAAATATATTGTCATCCTGTTACAATCACATTGCCAGGTTTGCCACTGGCCTGCCATTTAGGACACACCACTGCATTACCCTCAAACAGCTTGGGTGGCTAGAACTTCCCAGTCTAATACAACCTTCGGACTATAGCTAAAAAAATTCTCTAATCCAGATAATACACCATCCCTAATGAATATTATCACCCCTCATAGCAATATGAGACTGCTTAGATCCTCAAACAAATTACTAATTCAGACAATCAAAATTAACAATACAGCTGGGGATGCCCTCTTTGCAAACTCTGTAGGCAGAGTTTGGAATCTCCTTCCAGCCGACATTACTTCGCTCTCTTCCCTTTGCCAATTTAAAACCAAACTCAGACATCTGGCACTAAACTGGTTTTGCCACTTTAACAAGCCTGGTTAACCCTCCTCATAAATGTATATAATATATTACTTTCTGCATACTGTCAAATGTACTCCCCTGACTTAAACCAGGGATAACTATACCCGTGAACTTGTCTATTATGTTTTTTCATGTATCCTCTGTAAATAACTTACCTGTAATTATGTTTACATAGTTATATTTTTGACTCTGACTACCTTGGAGCTTTTCTCCCCGGGCCTCCGCTGAAAATGGACATGTATACAGTCGGACTATCCCAGTCAACAAATGTAAAATAAAATAAATTTCACATATCCTTTGCAGCCATCTGCTCTGGATATTGAGGGGTAACTGTTGTCAATTGCCTTGGAGAGTCCTAGAGAGATTCTGTTCATATTGGTCAGGGAGGAAGTTCAGAGTTCTCTTCTCAAATCTTGCCAAGGGTTGAAACCTCTGGTATTTGTTAGGGCTGATGTCCCTTCTAAGAAAAGAAACTGAAGCATGTTTCAGTCCATCCTATGGATCCTCAAAGGGAATGGCAAGAGAAACGGGGCTTGTTCTCTGCTTTAATGGCCCTAAAGCCTCAAGGGATTTCAGTACCCACTCCCCTTTGGACCTATAACCCTTCTAAATGGCTTAGGGAATCAGATTCCTGAGGATTCACTGTCTGGTAAGGGGTCTTTATCCTATTCTTCAAAGTAGCCTTCACCTTTGGCTTATGGTTCTGATGAAGAGAAGCCTGTTAAGCACAGTCTCCTTTCGAAGAATCGCCCTTTGGGGAAACAATTGCTAAAATGAAAGTGAGATTCTTCAAGTGTCGGATATTCAGAGAAGATATTATGATCTGCTTCAGGTGGATACTCCTAAACCATCGGCAGTTCCTCCTGTGTTGGCTGCCTTGTTAGATACTTTCATTGCTGCTTCCAAGTCTCCTGATTCTCAGCCTCCTGTTCCTAAGAAATCCAATAGGTTCTATAAGGTTCTTGAGAATAGTCTATTTTATTTAAATGTCCTTCTGCTGATCCTGCTGTGGTGTCAGTCTTCTGACAAACCTACTAAACGTTTGCACTCTTCTGAACTTTTGCCTTCTGATAAGGCTAGCAGGGCAATGGACAAGATTAGCAAGAAAGTTTACACTGCTTCAACTTTCGCTTTTACAGCCATTAATTACCAGACCAACATGACCAGGTATGCTCTGGCTTCGATTGCTCAGGCTTGCCTTCCCTACCTCTGGTGGCAAATCCTCTGCCTTATCTTTTTTAGGTTCCACTTCAAGTGTCTCACCACTCTATGTTATGATGCTACAGACACCTCTAGGGCTGTGACTTTTAGGTCATTCATGAGGCGTTATTCTTGTGTTCATCTCCAGTCTCTACCCAAGGACATTAAGGCCAAATTGCTGGATGCTCCTTTGGATAATACACATCTTTTTGGGACTGCTGCTGTTGTCATGTTTAAGTCTCTTCAAAAGAAAGGCAAAGCCTTGCAAGACCTTAAACATTTTATCTCTCCTTACAGGACATCCCCAATAATCTTGGCCCTCAGCTTCTCCAAAAGAGACTTTCAGAATGTAAGCTTGTGGTTGTGGCAGTTCATAGATTCATAGGGGAGTACTAGGCTAATGGCTCTAGAACCTTTACAAGCCTAGCCCATAGGATTGCCCTAGCAACGTGCCGCCCGACATCAGTTTCTAGAGCCTCTATCTAGCACAGACACTGAAGTGATTCCCCAGGGTGAATTTTCTATTTCCCATCCACTCAAGATTTCTTTTGAAGAGGCCTAGCGAGGTGCTCTGCTTGACGTGTACTGGAAGTCTATTCCAGAGTATGGGCAGTCTCTGGGTTAAGAACCCGTGCCTCCAGCATGTTCTGTTGATTGAGGTAATAAGGTTGAGGTCTTGGAAGTGCGTAGTGCGGAGGGATTGGGATTTCTTTAGATGTAGCATATCTACAGGGCTGGGTCAGACATGGTTTTTTAAGTCAAGCACTAATAGTCTGTCTCTAAGTAGGCAATATGAGACAGAGAATAACTGCAGTTTTTTAGTCTGCCCATATAGGACATGTGTTTAAGGCCCAGTATCCTCTTTGTGAGGTACTTTTGTGGTCTCTCCAGTTGTTACATGTGTCTGGTGGGGTACATGCCAAATGGGGCATTGTACTCAATGATTGGTCTAATGAGGGAGGAGTAGAGAGAGACAATGACCTCCTTCTTCCTGGATGCGAAACCCTTAGCAATGAGATGTGCCACATAGGACTGTCTGACTACAGTGGCTATGTGGTGGTCAAAGGAAAAGTTATCAATCTGTGTTCCCAGATCTCTTATGATGCCGTCAGTGTTCATTGGATTGCTATCTATGTGGTAATTCATGGGCACAGAGTTTTTTCCAAAGGGGATGACTATGCATTTTTTGGCATAGAGTTTAAGGCCATAGTTTTGGCACCAATTGTTGGTCTTGGTGAGGCCTTTCTGTAGGATGTCTACATCACTTGGGGAGTTGATAATTGCTCCTAGTTTGCAATAGTCTGCAAACTTAGCCAGCTAGGTATAACCCCCCCACCCCCCAAAAACAAACAAACAAAAAATCTTAAATATTCCATTCTCCTGGTTATTGGGAAAAGAGTTCCTAGATGGAGCCAGAGCAGATCCCTTATTCAAACCAAGGCACACCACAGTTGATTTAGAAAGGAATGTTGCTCAAATGGGAATCCTTAACCTTGTAAAATAGTCAGGTTTCCTGGGAGCAGGGGTTGGGAATCTGGATCCACAAATGCATTAGGAAACATCTTCCAGAACATCAAGAATGTCAAGTGTCCTAGGTTCAGGCAGGCCCATGAAAGCTCAAATCAGAGCTGGGCCTTTGAATACTCCTTTGCCTCCCACTGAAGTCCTCCTAAATTTTATAAGGGGTGTCCTGGAATGAACCCTCTGGTGGGGGCACAAGGGATAAGATGTCATCTGTTTCAGATTTATATGGTGAAGCACAGGGGATTTGACCAACAAAGGCCAGATCCTCTGTAATATGTTCAATGCTTCTCTTTTTGGAAGGTGACCCAGCCACCTCAGGGATTTCCAGTGCTGGCTGCTTGGATGGATAGGAAGTCCTGTGTCAGAAGAGCAGTTGCTGGGAAGAAGCTTAGGGTAGTAGAATGGACATGTCCATAATCGGTTTGGATTTCGGCATTTCATGCCTCATTGCTTCAAACAAAACGGCCTTAGGTCATAGACAGGTGACTGAGATCTCAGTCTGGTAGCGGAGAACCTCTTCACAATTTCATACCAAGTGTACACTGCCCTCCCCCTTCATTAATCAGCATGAAAGCCTCTGACACAGAGGTTTCCCCAGCATCAGAAGGTATGGTAGAATCCTCAGACAGGATATACGAAAAGTCGATAGGATAGCCTGCAGATTAATTGCACAAGAAGCCTTGACCAATACAGGCTCTGAAGAAGGGAGATGTAAAAGCACAACAAGTCTGGAGTTACTGGGCCTAGGAAAACCAGAGTTGTCCACTGAGATAACTATTTCCTTACATTTCTCCCCATGCTTTTTACCAGTGTTTTTTCTTAGGTAAAAAGCTCTCATATGACTTGGGACACACCATAGTGGCTTGGAATCAATCACATGCTCCATTTTTCACCAGAAACTCCTAGACGCATTGTGCTGTTCTATAAATTATCTTTGGACTGAAGACAGAACACAGACATGCATTGACATCACAAAAGGAACTGGAGGATAAACAGTTTTCATAATGTTATTCTTTTCCTCAAACAATTTTTAGACCCTCCTTGCACATACTTATCCAAATAAGAATTGGGGAGCTGTCCTTTCACATCTGGCAAAAGTGGGTTCCATTGCCATGCCTGTCCTCTATGCATTGTGCCCAAAGCAGCCACATTTAACTGCATGAATACTGATCTTGATGGCAGTGACAAAATAAGCAGCTTTCTTTCAGGGCTCCATCTTGGAATTTCAATCATATCCTCCATTTGTCTAAGAATGTTTGCCCATTGTTGACATACATACTCTGCAGTTACTGCTTAGTGCAGAACAAGAGAATTTCTGCCCAAACCTGTCCAGGATAGGATTTTTCATCATTCAAAGGAGTATAACTAGTGGGTACCAACTTGAACCCGATGGTGGTATCCAAAGAAAACACAGAAATGATCTTCAACTGGAATTTTAGAGGCATTTAAATTTCTTCTCACTGGTATAAAACCCGATTTCTAGAAAACTGGTAGTGGCGAATGCAGCTGCAAGGAGGCATGGAGACTGGAAGAATGGCCATTGGCTTGGGCTATTCAATACTCAGCAGTTCATGATCTCTCGCAGGTGTCTGAATTTCTTACTTGAACTCACCCCCAATTTAAAATAATTTTGCATTAACAATCTCTCCAAAGCAGACCTACTCAGGGGGAGGACAACAGAAAAAGGCAATTTGTTCCTCTCCTTAGAGTCTGATCAATTATCTGGAGTGGGTTCCATTTAATCCTGCTAGGAGCTGTTACTCCTATACTTCTCCCTGATGGTGTGCTGGAAATGCACCTTTTACCATTTTGTACTTATTTATGAATCAGCTACAATAAAAGAGGAAACACGAGGTAATCCAGAGGCCTCGAGGGAGGCCTGGTATCCCACTCATGACCCAGAGGGTGACAGGACTAACAAGAAACACAGCATAAAGGATAAATCCCAATAAAATCACTTTAGCTAGCCGATTGGTGTGATACCCTCCCTGTGGGAGGAATAAAGACACCTTGTTGAAGTATCCAGTAGTTTATTCAGTTAAGTAGGTAGATGGACGAGCGTTTTTGTTCTAATGCATTAGATTCAACAGGTCAGTTACTTAAAGGCAGTTACAGATGATGGTGGGAGAGTCCATTGGAGCTGATTGGAGGAAAATCTGTGAAATGTGAAAAACAAGGAGCCAATCCCAAACCTTAGAGGTTAGCCCTTTATTTGAATATTCCTTAAAGAGGCATGCGGGTTTACCATCTCAGCAGCCAATAGAACTTCATTCTTAGTTAAAAGGTTTTATTTGTATTTTTAACTTCTAACAAACAAAACATGACAACACATTATGAATTATAGAATTATATTTAAGAAAACACTTTCACTCGAGCTTCATCAGGTCCGTCTAATAGACTGGTTTACACTTTGAACATTGAAAACCCCTGCTTTTACGAGGCTATCACCAGACTATTAGTCTGTTTTGTAATAACTGTAAACTGAGAGGCCGTGTCTGCATCAGTGGGGTTCATATTCATTTGAGCCAAGTATGTAAACTATATTACAGAACTTTTTCCAGTTTATCACATGGAATATGAGAGGCTGTGCCCACTTTTAGGGGGCTCTATCTCCTGACATACAACATGAAAGGCTAATATTCTCTTGTATAATACAAAAGGTTTACAGTGGCTGCTTATAAGAGGCTCGTATACATGAGTAATATGACCAGTCCCCCTTATTCTTCTGACCTTTTTATATGAGGGAAGGTAGTCAATTAAAGCTACACTAAGTGATTTCCATTTTGAACAATACATGCATCCAGAGAAATAGCTTACAATGGAAAGCAAGTCACAATGTTCATTTTTAGAGCCCATGGATGTGCACAAGTAGGAGGAAAAATAACTACTATTCCAGGGCACCACTCCACATTGCTATATATTTTTACACCATAGGCACGATTTACCTATGCTTGAAGATGATCTGAGATTCTTATGTTTATTAAAAGTTTTTGTTTACAGTCCGCAGTTCACCAGTTGGTAGATTTTTTATTTCGTGGATACAAAGTGTACACAAAAGGTTCTGAGGTTTCAAACTATTTACTTTTTTCTTCCTAGTTGTGCACATCCATGAGCTCTGCAAAAAAAAAAAAATTGAGCACTGTGACTTGTTTTCCACTGTATGCTATTTCTCTGGCTGCATGTATTCTTCAAAAATGTGAACCGCCTAGTGTATCTTTAACTGACTACATCCCCTGC
Organism: Protopterus annectens; assembly: GCF_019279795.1. Taxonomy (NCBI): domain Eukaryota; kingdom Metazoa; phylum Chordata; order Ceratodontiformes; family Protopteridae; genus Protopterus; species Protopterus annectens. The sequence continues at coordinate 417,683,782 of NC_056729.1, forward strand.
ATATATAAAAAGGTCAATCTTCGTCAAGAGGAAGAATAAGGGGGAGTGGTCAAATTAATCAAGTATATGAGCTTCTTATAAGCAGGCACTGTAAAACATTGTTTTGTTATACAAGAGAATAGTAGCCTTTCATATTTTATGTCAGGAGATGAGCCCCATAAAACAGAACTGAGGCTGACATGTAGCCCAGTGCCTTCAGGATGGTCCATGCAATCATATTCCACGTGACAGACTAGAAAAAGTTCTGTAATCAAGTTTTCATACTTGGCACCAATGAATATGAGCCCCACTAATGCAGACAGAGGCTCTCAGTTTACATGCATTACAAATAAAGTCTAGTGACAGCCTTGTAAAAGAAGGCATTTTCAATGTTCAAAGTGTAGACCACTCTATTAGATGGACCTGACGAAGCTCAGTGAAAGTGTTTTCTTGAATATAGTTCTATAGTTGTAGCTCACAATGTGTTATGTTTTGTTTGCTAGAAGTTAAAAATAAAAACAAAACCTTTTAAACTAAGAATGAGGTTCTACAGGCTGCTGAGCTGATAAACCCTCATGCATCTCTCAGGTCCATAGGAAAGTACTAGGCTAGCTGCCCTTGCAGAACATTTCAAACCTAGCCAATTTCCCTTGTTGTGCTTGAAATAATCTATCCAGTTTGGTGAAAGATTGGCCTCACCCATCCCATTATCAATAATTATATATTACTCCTAGTGAGATGTTTGGCAGTAGGACGGTAGAAACCCTTTTGTTTTTACCTGAGCCGGTGGAGGAAAGGTGTCTTACTATAGAAAGGACAGTCATCCATTGACCCAAGGCAAAACTTTTTTTTTTTTTTTTGTATGAAAAAGCCTGCAGTCTACAGGGTTTATGAAGCAGAGTTTAAAGACACCACAGTTTAAGCAAAGCAACACCTGGTAGGTCTCTTCTAAGCAGAAGACCGTGTGCTTACAAGTATAGCCTGAGGCATATGCTGTCAGGATCCCACTTTCCATTGTGTACGAAATGGCCATGTTCATCATCACAACTGAGACGGACATGTAGCCTAGTGCCTTCAAGATGGTCCATATAATCATAATCACATTTAGGAGCACCTACATATAGAAGTGAGCCAAACAGAGAACTTTTTCCATACACAAGATAATTTGACTTCTGGATCAAGCAATGTCCCAAAGAAGGCCTTTGAAGATACTTGCGCTACAGTGAAATTGAGGAGCTTCAAAGTAATTGCCACGCTGGTGAGGTAATGGATGGTGGACTGCAGAGATCTTTGGAGCTTCTTCAATGAGGGGACCTGGATCAAGCAACTGTCTCAGTAGGAATAAATGCATGTCCTTTTCCTTTCTGAGATGAGAAAACATGAAGTCAACATCTGGTAAACACCTTGGGCACACTGGCGAGATCAAAATGCAACATGGTGAATTGACAGTTTTCCTGCCCTGCTAGAAAACAGAATCTCTCAGTGTATTTTATCAAGTGGCATGCACAGACACCTTCTATACCCAGGATAACCATTAGATCACCTGCAGGAGGACAGTTTACCATTCTGATTGTAAATTTTCTGAAAAGAATAATCTTAAGCCAAAGACTTGCTTCCAAGAGTCATCCTTCTTTGGCACCAAAAACACTCCCAAACAGTCTGGCTCTGTGGCATAGAGAGGGGTAGAAGCCTTGACTAATTCAGATGAGCTGGGATCGACTAGAAGCTTGAGCACTGCAGAAGGTGACCAATGAAGGGCAGGAGTGATTGACTGATGTTAGCTTGCCCATCCTGGTGAGAGGGACACAAGTCATGTATGCTGCAACTCTTACTCCCAAAGGCTAAGTGTGGGAGCACAAAATATAGCACTGGGGATTTGTGCTTGGTTCTGCCAAGATGCATAGAGTAGTAACCCCTAAGAGTCTGTGGAAAGAATGCACAATGATTGGGAGCAAGGCAAATCAGGCTCTTGCATAAGTGAATTTGCATGTCAACTGCAAGGAGAAGGGCACTTGGGTCATTAACCAGAAAACCTGAAGGCTGACAGCCTCCCATGACAGCTTTTCACTGTAAAGGGGAATGCATTGGTCAGTTCAGAAAAGGACGAACAGTGGCTGGCAAGTATCAGGGATTAAATGGCAGTATAGACATACAGCCCTAAATAAAATCCCTAGTGTTATTACAATTGTTCTAATCTGGTGACCCTTTCTAGAGATCCATAATCCGATAGCTGTACAAAAACTGGCCCCTCTAGCTATATCTGGTTGGAGTTATAGGTGATAGTCTTACAAAGGTAAGGAACTACATAATCAGCATTGCTTGTTTTCTTGCTGATTGCAAGGGGGGCCCATGACCTTCCCACCTAAATTAGCCCACACCTTCTCTTCAAACCTGATTCTTTTCAACAGCCTTTTTTTGATCCTGCTTTGTCCTTGACTGCTTCAAGTAAAAGGTATGCTGTTTTGCTGGATACCTTCTGTTAGACCACAGAATTGGGGGAGGAGAGTGTCAAGTCATTTCACTGATGGAGTCGTTCTCTCCTTTTTCCCTCCAGTAATTAACATATTTTGAGAGGACTAGAGAGTAACTGCCTAATGGGATATTTAGCAATTGCCTATTCATATCTTCTAATAATGATTAGATTCTCAGCCATACATATGCACATATCACAATGTTTGAGGTTGCCCCCTACAAAGCCATCATGGCTAAACAAACTATTTTTTTTCAAAAAACGTACAAGTAGTCTGAATTTCTTAATACATTCTCTTACAGCTTCATCATCAAGAAAATCACAGAGAAATGAAAAACACTGAAAAAAACAATAAAACAGAGTGAACCACATACTGCAGAACTTCACTTTAATAAAACTTTAGCACTTTCGTCAGAACTGTTTCCAACTTCTTCAGAACACCAATATACAACAGTGAAATGTTTAAATAGAAGCATCGGTCACATGATACCAAAGAGACTCCCACCTGTACTGAATTTAAAAATGCAGTCATCCAAAAAAGCATATTTTTACATAGTTCAAAACCTTGCTTGTAACAAAAACACTTGAAAAAATGTGTGTATAAAAACACATGCATACTAAACAGAAATAGCAGCATTGTAATAGCTAAAAGAGCACTTAAATACAAATATGAGAAAAAACACATTCAGCCTTCAGTTTTAAAACACTGCTGATAGAGAGACTCATTTAGCCCGGGGGGCTCCAATGCATTACTCGAGTTGACAAATCAATTCCTTATATTCTAAAAGCTCTTGCCACCCCGCTATAGTGCCTTTTTTAGGCAAGGTTCAAACAACAAACCCACCACCGTAGCAGGTACAAGCAAACAAACTGAGGGCAATGCTGCTCGGTGCTAGAAGTCTAAACCTCAAAATGCACTCACTCGAAGCACTCATTATAATGGAGAACATAGACATCTCTGTAGTAACAGAGACCTGGTTCAAGGCTCCAGAGAGCACCACTGCATTAGCAGGCTATAATCCATACCACACCTTTTGGCCACCTAACCTGGAACAAAACACTAAAGGAGGAGGAGTGTCCATATTCATTAAGGATATCCACACCTCCAGGCTAGTTGCTCAACATAATGTATCCAAAATTATCCAAGTGCAACTAACACTGGACAAGACTGCAATCCAGATTGTAGCTTGCTATAGATCCCCCATTATTCCCCTGGATGCCCACTCCATGTTAGACACACTGGATAATATTAAGGTACAGTCCAATACCCTAATAATGGGAGATTTTAACCACCCCACCATCAACTGGGAAAACTACTCATGTACTAACTCATTATCTCAAAGCTTTCTGGAATTCATAAATTCCAATGCCCTGGATCAGCTTTGTCCGTACCTCCACCAGGGGCAGCAATATCCTGGACCTGGTCATTACCAACATGGGTAACCGATGTTCCACACCAGAGGTCAACTCCTCACTGGTCAGATCAGACCATAAGCTAATCACCCTAGGCATCAATATTCCGCCTCCACCCCCCCCCATTAAAGAAACCACCGTAAAAAACTTCTCCAAAGCCAACTTCACGCTTCTTAAGACAGAAGTGGCAAACTTCACTACACCCGTGCAGACGGATAATAGAGGTACGATTGCTGAATCCTATACATATGCACTGTATAAACGCATACACGAGTGCATGGATTGTGCCATCTCCAACAGAACCAAGACGCTATCCTCCAAAAAAGGAAGCCAATCTGGCGGTCCCCTGTGTGGCACCCGTGCCCTGCCCCAGCAATCAAAGAGCCTCAATCCTCACCACCAACACCAGTGAGGGGAGTCCCATATAGGAGGAAAGGATAAATACACACAGCAAAGTGCAATTTCCCTTAGGAGCACACAGAGATCACAGTCAGTCAGGGGCTGGTCGCTCCATTGCTCTCCAGGTCCCCAATAAGACTCCCCCCACTGGCACAGCTATAGTGTCCAGATCTCAGCCTAGTGGGCAAGCTAAAACCTCCAGCACCCTCTCTGTCCAACCGGTGCCCAAGTAGCTGACACACACACACAATTTGAGAAGAGTTTATAAAACCACACAGACACTCCTGGGGTAGGCTGGCACAGGTTCTCCAGCTGTGCCCCCCCTTTTCCTAGACTGAGGTAATACCAGCTGCCACCACCCACTAATATTTATCAGCTTCTCAAAGGCCCTTAAAAGGGTGTCCAATTATTACTGTGCAATATTATTATCCCAGAAGCTACAACTCAGGCCATTTGTGTCGGCACCCAGGAAGCACCCCTAGCTCCTCTTCAGTGATGATTTTTGAGTTCTATACTCTCCTATACTGACTCATTAAAGCCTACTGCTCCTCATCGGGTGTTCCCTCTCTGCTGGCCTATCTCCCAGAAGCTACAACTCAGGCCATTTGTGTCGGCACCCAGGAAGCACCCCTAGCTCCTCTTCAGTGATGATTTTTGAGTTCTATACTCTCCTATACTGACTGTATGTCCATCTTGCTTAATTATTATATGTTTTGTCCTCTGGTGGGCAGCACACACGTGGCACCAGCTTAGGTTGCGTTGTCCCTTGCTTTTCTGCATTATAGTAATCACCTCTTCCCTTTATCTATTAGTACTACTCCCTCCTGCCCCTGGTTAACCTGAAGTCCCCTCGTCTGCTAGCCTTCTATTGCTGTGACGCTCCACTTGCCTTACCTTGTCTGTTTCCTCACTGTCTCTCAATTACTTTTCTGGATATTGCACTCCTTTCTCTGGTTTACTAAACGACTATATCCTGATTATTTCTATTTACCTACTCTCAAATACCCCTCTCTGTGTTCCTCTGTAAACTGTACATTTACTTACTTTACCTTGTACCTGTTTATTCTTGCATACTGCCATATCTTTCCTTCTCTCTTTACCTAACTCTCCTTTACTCACTGATTAAACTACGTAGTATAGGAAACTCGTAGTGATTCAGCTTCCCTGCTTAGCTGATTGATTACGCTCTCTTCTCTGTTTCTGCCCCGCTCCGCTCCCCTCCCTACCCCCTTATCCCACCCACCCCACGTACCCTTAGCCTTATACCTCACATACCCCTCCCACTCTATATTTACACCTATCCCAGACTCCTACCTCATCTGTAACTCCCTCCTACTTTACCTTCCTTAATTATCTCTCCTACCCACCCAAAGCTAATTACATACTCTGACTCTTAAGCTTCTCTTACTTAATCTATAATCTTAGCCTAGGCCCCTTCGTCTATTCCTTTCACTCTCACCTCATTATGTCCAGTAAAGCTTATAAACCTCCACCAAAGACCTCTGTAACAGAAACTACTCTGTTAAAACTAACACTTATGCTCATTTCTTCTCTTGCTCTCACACTACCCTACTTCCTGACCTGTTATGAATTAAATCCTAGCTACCACTTTAACTACTCTCCCAAACATACTGCCTCTGATACTCAAAGCCGAAACTTCACTCATGTAAATATTACATCTTCCTCTAGCTATCTCCTAGCCAAATATCATAGGCTGTCTCACATTAAAATTCAAACTCTCTGGTTTAGGAAACTAAAATACCTACTAAACTGTCCTAACAAAGCTTACCTGGAATTTAACCACTCTATCTTGGCAGATGGGGATATCCACCCCAACCCAGGGCCCGTAACTACTACATCTAACACCATACCTGCCTCACTAAACTCATCCCTCAACTACAAACCTCCAATGCAAATACTCTACTCATAGGGCACCTTAATATCCGTGAGTGTCAATAACAAAATCACCCATCTCCACTCCCTTCTTGAATACCACTCCTTTGATATTCTCTGCTTGACTGAAACCTGGTTAAAACCCTACACTCTAGATAATGAAATCATTCCTCCAGGTTACAATATCTTGAGACTCACATAAAACAAAAAAAGGCGGGGGAGTGGCACTACTATTTCAAACCGAACTAAATTTAACATTAGTACCCCATGATAAACTGGACATTAACAATACTGAGCTTCTTATCTCTAAGCTACAACTAAACCCCAAAAGCAATCTATATTATCTGCATATATCTACCTCCTGGAAATAACGCTACCTCCATAGAAAACATCCTCAGTTGCATTACTTCCACCTACCCACAAGAAACTATAATACTTGGAGACCTCAACCTTGACTGGTCCTCAATAAACACTAATAACCCAACTTCTCATATTAACCTCCATGGCTTTACTCAGATAATAGACTCCCCCACTAGGATTAACAAACCGAACAACAAAGAAAGAATTCTAGATTGGATTCTCATTAACAAACCTCAACTAAACTATCAATCCGGAACGCTACCCGATGACTTTAGTGACCACAATCTAATCTATATTTTAAGACAAAAAAATGCTTCTAACAATTCTCCAATGTATAAGACCCTACGTGATCTCAAATGCTTCAACCCTATTCAATTTAAAACTGAACTAAGTGCCTGTAACTGGAACCCACTTAAGACACTTCCTCTTGAAGAAGCTGTTCTATACTTTAATACCACATTCCTAAAAATTCTAGATAATCATGCACCAAAACGTTCCATCCGAATTAAATCTAAGCCTGCCCCATGGCTATCTAAAGATACAAGACAAAAAATGTTACTTAGGAACAAATCTTGGAAAAAGTGGCGAACCAGCAAATCTCCCATAGACCAACAGACCTTTAAGCAACTAAGAAACAGTACCAAAAGAGCTATCTTCTCTGATAAAAAGAATTATTATAGTAATCTCCAGCAAGCAAAACACAATAACCCTCAAAAATTCTGGTCAACCCTAAACAGACTTCTTCACCCTGGACAGACTACCACCCCATCCCCTTCTGGGTCTGAAAAGAATTCCTCCCTTGATACTGCCAATACTTTCAACTCTTTCTTTATTGATACTATCAATTCCTTAGCCTCCCATCTCTCTAGTGACAACACTAGTATCCCTGACCTTACATCCCTCAATCTTCCAACCTTTAGGCTTCAACCCATCTCCACTACCTTTATACAGAAATGTATCCACAAACTCAAACCATGTACCCCCTCGGCAGACCAGCTTCCATCTGAATTCCTTCAAAAAGCAGCCTCTGAAATAGCCTACCCTATATCCAACCTTATTAATAGAACTGTAAATGAAGCAACCATACCTGACATATGGAAAATTTCTCACATCATTCCCTTACATAAAGGAGGTAACTCCTATGAATATTCTAATTATAGACCCATTGCTCTCTTGTCCCCACTTGCAAAAATCATGGAAAAATGTGTGCACCATCAGTTAATGAACCACTTAATAACAAATAACATTCTCTCCAACTGTCAACATGGCTTTAGGCCTTTTCATAGCACAACTACTGCTCTCCTCTCCTTTATAGACTTTATTAACAAAAATCGCAATAATAACATCCTGTCTTCAGCTCTTTTTATTGACCTGTCCAAAGCCTTTGACATGGTCAACCACTCTCTCCTCTTAAACATTCTTGAATCTCTATCCTTAGAATCTAAGGTTGTCCACTGGTTTAGATCCTATCTCACTAACAGGAAACAGGCCGTCCTCTGGGATAACAAACTCTCATCTCTTCTCCCAATTTCACTTGGGGTACCCCAAGGCTCTATTCTCGGACCCCTTCTTTTCTCCCTCTTTATAAATGACTTACAAGTAGCTATTCCCAAGCTACATGCATACAATATGCTGATGACTCCACACTAATTTGCTCTGCTAAATCCATTTCTGAACTACAAACTAATACTCAAACTGTATTTTCCAAAGTTGAAACTTGGTTCCTAAAACGCTGCCTCCTCCTAAATGCAAAAAAACCCAAACTCTTACTTTTTAGGCCAACTACCAGATCCCCTACACTAGACTTCACTATCTTATCTAACAATGGAACTCTTATATCTCCTGACTCTACTACTAAGCTACTAGGAGTCACAATTGACAATAATCTTTCCTTTGACTGTCATATCAACAATACCATTAAATCTGTAAACAGGAAACTTGGCTCTCTCTATAGAATTAAAACTTTCTTAACCTCCCCAGCCAAAATTACTCTTGCTCACTCTCACCTTATTTCCACTCTTCTCTATGCCTCACCAATCTATACTAACCTCAAGAAAAACAATCTCTCCAAACTGTCTACCACTTACAACAATATAGCTAGATTTGTTACTGGTAAGCCTTTCAGAACTCACCACTGTCTAAATCTGCAGCAACTTCACTGGCTTGAACTGACTAACATGCTGTTACTTTCCCAACTCACGTTTGTCCAAAGAGCTTTCTACCAACCTCATAACACACCTGTACTTTCTAACCTCTTAACCCCTTATTCTAATCTGAACTCACTCCGATCATCTAATAAACTGCTAGTCACCTTAACCAAATCTAATAACCTAGCTGGTGATTCCCTCTTCTCAAATTCCATTGGTAAACACTGGAATCAACTTCCTACCGAACTTACTTCCATTGCATCTACTGTCTTGTTTAAACAAAAACTTAGAACCTACCTTAAAAGCCACTGGATGTGCCCCTGCTCTAATCCTGATTGAAAGTTAATTTTCCTTAGTTAACCCTCTTTTTTCTCTCCCTATTCTTTTATACCTCCTGCTTTCTCCCTTAATTCTCTTCCTCTACCACTTATGGACCTCTCCCCCATATCTTTCCTCTATAAGGCTATGACTCTACTCCAGAAACTATATATCTTTTATATTTTTTAAATCTGCTCTCTCTATCTATCATTGTTTCCTCATCCTTGGTCTTGCACTTTCTCTTCTTGGTTTTAAAAGATGTAATAAGCCTTAACATGTTGCTATTTACAATGTCTAGGAATTTAAAGTCCTTTTCCTGTGGTAATTATTTTCATTGTCAACGTCCTATCTGAGTGTAATCTGTTATTGTTATACCTCTTTGTCTATATGTGGAGCTTTTCTCCCCAGGCCTCTACTGAAAATGGAAATATATCCAGTTAGACCAGCCCGGTTAACAAATGTAAAATAAAATAAAATAATAAATAAATAAAATATTATCCAATTGGTAAGTGCGACTAAACAGTCAAGGCTTATTAGAGTGACTTGGTACAGGATCACTATATATATCTCTCTCTATATATATATATCTATATATCTATATATATATATATATATATATATATATATATATATATATATATATATATATATATCTCTCTCTATATATATATATATATATATCTATATATATATATCTGCAATGTACTCTAGAGCTTAAGTTCTCTCTACACAAAATAGCCACAGTTGAAAGGTTTTAAAATATTTAGTAAATAATAAAAACACAAGACAATACGTTTTTACTACAGAGTGCTAGTCAAGACTTCAGAGATCACAGAGAAATACTTAAAATAATTCAGTGGTACAGTTCTGACATAACAGAAAAACAGTCTAATCTTTCTAGTTTGTAGCTATTTCTAAGAGAAAACACAAGTCTAAGATAAACTTGCATATAGAGCAAAGGCAGAGTGCTGATGAGTTGGATGGTCAAGACAAAAATGCTTAATGCTCTGTGATTCTCTCTGTTTTTAAAATCACATTCCTGGTTCACATTACATCATTCTTCGTACTTCCCTGAGTTCCCAGGCCAACAGAAACTACATTTACATTCTTCCCCTCTGGGCAGAAACCAGGGCAATAAAGGACATTTATGCATGCAAATTATGGCCATTAACTCTGGCCTTACAACAATAGCAAGAATTCCTTCATCTAGACTGACCGGAGCCGTGTTTACATCAAAGGGTCACAACATGCTTTATTTGGTCAGTAGGGTGCACTGTGCACTGCTGTTACATTTTTTCCAGTTCCACATGTAACACTATTTTTACCATTTAAGACAAGCCTGCGGTTTACACCAATATTTACAGATGACAGAATTATCTATAAAATTCTATCTGGCTAGGCTGGCAGCCTTTACACCCCCCCCCCCACAGAGAACTTAAGCTAGCTTTTCAAGTGACCCTTGAGAAACGGTGCTTGAAAGGGTTAGGTCTATCAGAGTATACCTTATAAGGCTGAAGTTTCTGCAGTGCCCACACTATGGCTAGACATTCCTTTTCCACAGCTGCATAGCATTCCTCCTGGGTTGGAGCCTACGACTGAGATAAACCACTGGGTGCTCTTCTCCCTCTGAAGAGATCTGGCTAAGTACAGCTTCCACCCCATGGTTCGAAGCATCCACCTGCACAACAAATTCTTTGGTGTAATCTGGACTGGCTAACACAGGGGGTTCCCTCCCAAAGCTTCTTTAAGCTTCTGGAATGCCTGCTCACATGTTGGGGTCCACACTACGTCATCTGGCCTGTTCTTCCTTGTTAGATCTGTGAGGGGAGCAGCTATGGTACTATAACTGGGGACTAACTTTCTATAGTACCCTGCTGTCCCTAAAAATGCCCTCACCTGCTTTTTAGTAACAGGTGCAGGTCATGCCTGAATGGCTTCCACTTTGGCAGGTTCTGGCCTCATCTTACCACTCCCCACTCCATGTCCCAGGTAGGAGACCTTTGCCATACCCACCTGACATTTGCTCGGCTTAATGGTCAACCCTGCTCCCTGTAGTCTGCCCAGCACCTCCCTGACATGCTGAAGTTGCTCTGGCCAGGAATGGCTGTAGATGGCAATATCATCTAGGTAAGCAAGGGCAATCTCCATGCTCCTGCTAAGATACAATCTACCAGCCTCTAGAAAGTCGCTGGGGCATTCTTCATCCCAAAGGGCATCTTTGTGAACTCATACAAGAAAAAAAGAAGTCACAAAGGCTGACTTCTCTCTAGCACTGGGAGTCAAGGGCACCTGCCAGTAACTCTTGGTAAGATCAATGGTTGTAAGATACTTAGCCCCACCCAGCTGCTCTAGGGCCTCCACCGTCCTAGGCATGGGGCAAGCATCTGACACTGTGTGACTATTTAATTTCCTGTAGTCCACACAGAACCTGGTGCTGCCATCTTTCTTTGGCACCAGCATCACTGGGGAGGCCCAGTGACTGTTGGACTCTTAAATCACCCCTAGTTCCAAAATCTCCTGTACCTCCTCCCTCAGAGTTTGACTCTCTTAGGCACTCCATAAGGTGCTTACCTAATAGGCATTTGGGGTCCTGTATCCACCTGGTGCTGCCCCAGGTGGGTGTACCCTGGTTTCCCAGTGAACATGTCCCCAAATTCCTGCAATACTGCATGTATTTCTCAAACCTGGGTAAGAGATAGCTGCTGGGACATTGCCATCCCTTCTACTGAGGTGTCAGCCCAAGCCACACTGAGAAGATCAGTCCCCATATCTCCCTCAGACTCCTCCTGCACTCCACTGCAACTGCTCAGCACAAGGGCCTTCCTACCATGGTAAGGTTTCATCATGTTAACATGATACAATTTGTGCCCTTGCCTTCTGCCTAGCAATTCTACCATGTAGTTAACATCACTTACCTTACTTACCATCTTGTTGGGGTCCCTCCCAAGCTGCTTGCAGCTTGTTGTGTCTGACAGGAATGAGAACCATTACCCGCTTCCCTACAGCATACTCTCTAACTCGAGCATTCCTGTCATACCACACCTTTTTCTGTTGTTGGGTTTCTGCCAGGTTCTCCTGGGCCAAGCCCATGATTTCCCTGAGCCGTGTCCTGAGGTTTAGGATGTATGCTACAACAGACTTCTTTTGAGACTCGCACTCACTTTCTCACTCATCTCGAATTAAATCTAGAGGTCCCCTCACCCTATGCCCATATAGCAACTCAAAGGGTGAAAAACCTGTGGATTCCTGGGGAACCTCTTTGTAAGCAAACAGTTGGGGCAAATATTTGTCCCACTCCCTCTTAAAATGATCTGCAAATGCACGTAGCATGGACTTGATTGTAGAGTTTAACCTCTCAACAAGACCATTAGTCTGGGGATGGTAGAGGGTGGTCACAGTACTTCCACAGACAAGCCAGCAGGTCTGACATGAAATTGGCACCTCTGCCAGTCAGTATTTCTTTTGGGAAGCCTAGCCTGCTGAAAATCTCTAACAAAGCATTTGCCACCTTCTCTGCCTCAATGGAGGACAAAGCCACTGCTTCAGGGTATTGTGTAGCACAATCCACTACCACTAGGATATACTTTTTCCCTTGTGGAACTTGGGGTACTCAGAGGACCTACAATATCCATAGCTACCCTCTGAAATGGCTCCTCAATCACAGGTAAAGACATCAAAGGAGCTCTCACCTTGTCTCCTGCCTTGCCTACCTTTTGGCACTGCTCACAGGTCCTGCAGTACCCTGTTACATCTCTGGAAATTCCAGACCAATAGAAGTTCTGAATAATACCTCTCTTTGTACATTTTATGCCCATATGACCTGCAAAGGGAATATCATGGGCTATGGCTAGAAGCACCGGACGGTAGGCGCTAGGCACTACCAACTGCTGTACTCTCTCACCCTGTAGCCCTCCCTCAGGTGTCCACTCTCTGTACAGTAACCCTTTATTATCCCAGTATACAGATCCCCCTTTCCTTGAGAATCAGGTGCCTCCCTAGCTACCTGCCTCAGGCCTTGCAATGTATGGTCTGAGAGCTGAGCCTGTCTCAACTCTCTCCTTGTAACCCTTCCCAGCTCACCTTCCACAGGAAGTCTGACATCTCCGGACATTGGTGCCTCACTGCCAGCCTGGGTACTACTACTCAACTCTACCTTTGCAGTCACTCGGTCCAAGGGACCATCAGTACCCTCAAGCAGCCGTGGCTCACCTTCAGTCTCACTGCTACAGGGTACCTCTCTCCCTGAAGAAACCACCTCACCAGTCCTGGCTGCAAGTATGCAGTCTGTCTGGGTCTCCGCCAGGCTACCAGACATACCGGCTTGTCTCCAAGCCTGACTGTGTGCAACTGCACAAGCACAGGTTACTGCACAATCAAAATCATTTCCTATCAGCACATCTGCAGCTATATCCTCAAATACACCTATTGCTGGCTTCCTTTTCCACCCTCCAAGTCAAGGTGAACCCTAGCCAGAGGTATTTGGAATGGGATCCCTCCTAAAGCCCTGACTGGAGTAGACTGCTCAGGCAAGTAGTGTTCCTCTGTAACCATTGCAGGCTTTACAATGGTTATATCAGAGGCTGTTTCCCTCTTGGCAATGGCCTCTTTGCCATTCCCTACAACAGGATATAACCTCTGGTGGTAGTTTGGTACACCCTTGCTGTCCCAAGACAACCTACTAATTGGCATTTTTTTTTCTTTCCCACTTACTGGCTCCCTCACCTTTTGTTACCCACCTTGCCTCCGTGGACACCTGTATAGGTTCATAGGTTCATACTAGGCTATCTACCCTAGGGCATTTATAAGCCTAGCCAGAATGTGTTTGGCTTTCGCCACCCATTTTAAATTTATTTTGCTATGCCCTTTTTCGAGGTTAGTATACTGTGCCTCTGTCTAACAGTGACACAGAAGTGATACCGGGGTAAACCTACGATCTCCCATCCACTCATCAAGATTCCTCTTGAAGAGAGTCAATGAGGGACTCTGCCTAACCTGGACTGGGATTTTATTCCAGAGTGAAGGGAGCCTCTGGGTTATGAATCTGTCCCTCCAGCATGTCCTATTTATTTCAGTGCTGAGGTTCAAGTCTCTCGAGCGTGTAGCTCGATGGGATTTGGATTTTCTGAGGTGCAGCATGTCCATTAATTCTGGGTTGGACATGGCTTTATACGTCAGGCACAGGTCGCCTCTGAACAGGCGGTATGCCACTGAGTAGAGCTGGAGTTTCTTTAACCGGGAAGCATATGGCATCTGTTTGAGCCCTTTGATCCTCTTGGTGAGGTACTTTTGGGGTCTTTCCAGTTGCTGTAGGTGTCTGGTAAGGTACATCCCAAAAGGGGCATTGTACTCAATTATGGGCCTGATGAGGGATGAGTAAAGAGGCACGATGACCTTCCCTGATCTAGATGTGAATCCCTTCACGATTAGGTGGGCTATATAAAATGTTTTTCTAACCACTTTGGCCACGTGGTTGTCAAATGAGAGATTGCTATCAACTTGGGTACCCAGGTCCCTAATTACTTCTTCTGTACTTAATGGATTACCACCTATGTGGTAATTTGTGGGCACTTTGTTTTTGCCAAAGGGGATGACTATACACTTTTTGGCATTTAGCTTGAGGCCATGGCTCTGGCACCAGTTGTCTGTTTCTATGAGGCCCTTTTGGAGGATGCTTGTGTCGGCTGGAGAGTCGATTATGGCGCCCAGTTTGCTGTCATCTGCGAACTTGGTCAGCCACAGTCCTTCCGTGTTGGCCTGTACCTCCGAGAAATATATACCGAACAAGAGAGGTCCCAGGACTGAGCCTTGTGGGACACCACTTGTAACTGGTGAGTCTGACATGGCTCCAGCAATTCTAACCATGTGGGTTCTGTCCTTGAGCCAGTTTGCAATCCATCTAGTGACATAGGGGTTTATATTTAAGCTGGTGAGCTTATCTATAATGCCCGAGTGGGGTATTGTATCAAAGGTTTTTGCGAGGTCCAGGTAGGCTGTGTGGACCACCTTCCCTCGTCAATGGCCTTGGTGACTGTTTCAAAAAAATCAACCAGGTTTAAGAGGCAGGATCTGCCCTTAAAGCTGAACTGGGTAGGATCCAGTGTCTGTAGGTCCCCAATATCTTTATTTATGAGGTCCATGATGATCCTTTCCATAGCTTTGCAGACCAAGCTAGTCAGGCTTATGGGGCGATAGTTTCCAGGATCCGTTGAGGCACCACCTTTATGGAGAGGGACCACTGTTGCTGTACGCCACTCTTTGGGCACATATCCTGCAGTAAGGCTGAGATTGAACACTAGTTTTATGTTTGGGTTTAGCTCTTCTTGGACTTCATGTAGGACGCAGCCCAGGACACCGTCTGGTCCCACTGATGCTGTGTTGTTTGCTTTGGAGAGGGCGGCTATTACCTGAGCATCTGAGATGTCAGGGGGGTAGCACTCTGCTGGGATAGATATTTGCCCTTTTGGTGGGGAGGGGAGAAGTTTGCGCTGAACCTGTCAGCTAGGATGTTGGCAATGTCTGTGGGTTCGGTGTATTTTTTGTCATTTTGGACTAATTCTGAGCATATCTGGGAATTCCCACCCAGGTTCCTAACATAACTAAAGAAAGCCTTGTGATTATCCTTAGTGTCCTGTGCAATTTTTCTCTCGAAGCTGGCCTTAGACAATTTTATGAGTGCCCGTAGTTTTTTGCTAATACTGATCAGTGATGCCTTCCCTTTTTTGGATTTTGCTCTATCATTTACTAGTTTCCTCCTTCTATTGTACAGTTTGTTTATGGCTGGGGTCCACCAGACAGGACGTCTGCTTTTGGAGGATAGGGTCTTGGTTTTATTTGGGATCGCATGATCCATGCATTCCTGAAGGTGTTCATAGAATGCGTTTATAAAGGATTCTGCGGTCTGGGCCGTATTTTCCACAGGCCCAGGGGCTTTGAAGGATTCCACCTCGGTTTTAAGGAGTGTGAAATTTGCTTTAGAGAAGTTTTTCACTGTGGTTTTCTGGGCAGGGGGTGGGGTCGGGCTGTGAATATCCAGTGAGATTAGTTTATGGTCTGATCTTACCAGTGAGGGATACACTTCTGGTCTGGAATAGAGTCCCCATGTTGGTGATGATCAGGTCCAGTATGTTTTCCCCTCTTGTGGGAGTGGTAATAAGTTGTTCCACAGCATTTGAGTTTATAAATTCTAGGAACCTTTGGCCTAGGGTGTTGGAGCTAGAGTAATGCTTCCAGTCTATGTTTAGGTAGTTGAAGTCGCCCAATATAATGGTGTTTGGAGAGACCTTCATATTTTCCAGTGTTATCAGAAAGGCCGAGTGGGGTTCCTGAGTTTGGGAGGGTGGTCTGTAGCAGGCTATAAACTGGAAGGCAGTTTTACCCACTGTTAGTTACACATGGATAGTCTCTGATGCTTCATGCCTTGCTACCAACCTGGAGGTGTGGGTATCTTTGATGAATATCGATACTCCCCCTCCTTTTGTGGTTCGGTCCAAGTTTTGGGGCCGAAAAGCATGGTATGAGGTATAACCTGGTAGTGCTGGGGTGCTCTCTGGAGCCCTGAACCAGGTTTCTGTTACTGCATAGATATCGATGTTCTCCATGCTAAGGAGAGTTTCGAGTGCATGCATCTTGAGGTTTAGACTTCTGGCGTTGAGTAGCATTACTCTTAGTTTCTTATCCCTTGTGATACCTATGGAGGTGGGTTTGTCTTTTGAGCCTTGCCTAAGAAAGGCACTATGGGGGTAGCAAGAGCCTTTGCCAATATCCAAAAGCCCAGGGGTGACAGGTGCAAGCCGTCCCTAGCGAACCATCGTGGCTTGTCGAGCATATCATCCCAAGCTGACAGGCATTGGATCCCCTTTGAATGACACCAGTACTTAAGCCAATTGTTGAAATTGATCATCTTGTCTTCATATTGTGGCATCATTCTTGGTGAGGGTAAGATGCTACCCAAGGTCAGGGTCATACCGGCCTGGGCTACATGCTCAGAGAGCTCCTCTCTGTCTCTTTTCATGTAGTCCAGGGAGGTACGTCTCAGGTCATTCACACCAGCATGGACAATGACTGAGTGATATTTGTACTTGCCTTGGAGTGACCTGAGTGCTTGTGTTATGTGGCGGATCCTAGCGCCCGACAGGCTGCTCACCGTGACCCTCTCCTTGTTCAGCCTGGTGAGCGGGACGTCAGTGTGCCTGACGATAGAGTCACCTATTACAAGTGTATCAGGTGTGTTGTTCAGTCTTAAGGGCTGTGACTGTTCGGCACACTGGCTTTGTGAGATATGTGTTGCATGTGTTTTGTTTTGGGGTAGCGGTTGCTTGGGTGTCTGCTTTGGAGGTCTCTGCTGCTTAGGCAGATCTTTATTTAGAGCCTCCGAGTATGTTTTTGTGTGATTATATGTTTGGTTTGCTGTCGTGGTAGGTCTATGTGAGACTGGAATTGTAGTGAGTGTGGTTTCCTTCTCCTCCTGACTGGTTATGCAAGTACTGAGTTGAGAGAGCTTAGCCTCCAGTTTGGCTATATGGTTGCATCTCTCACATGTGTTGGAATTTGTTGGGAGGAGGAGAGGGTTGTCTGTGTACATGAGGCAGTTGTAACATTGCCTCAAGATTCCCATATTCACCAGCTGGACCAGAGAGGAGATTGACAACTGACCTTTGGACATGGTAGAATAATATTGGGAATTCCTTTATAATTGAAAACAAGGGCCAGTGGGGAGTGAGGGTGTAGTGCTTTTAATTTTTAGTGCTGACTTATATAATTGCTTTAGTGAGCAAGTGCCAGGTAACTTAAGTGCAATGTGTTACAGGTAACTTAAATGCAAAAACGACAAACAGTAACTTTCTTTCAAGTGAAACAAGGAAATAAGTACAGTAAGCAATGCAGATATCACTAGTGATCCACAGAAGCGCTGAGAAGCCGCGTATTCGGTGGAATTAGCGTTCCAGGGAAATAACAAGCATATAAACAAAGCTAGATTCAGCAGGCCTGGATCTAGTCTATGCTACAGCAAACAAGGTGTACCAATTTCACCAATCACCAACTTCAGTAAGAAGCAGTTCAGATATGCATGCACTATAAGCCTTTAACCAGAAATTCCCAGCTCAGAAGGGCAGAGTCCAGCCTCTCCTCCCACAAGAGTGCAGACCACGAACCCTCTTAATCTAAAATAACTGGCCTGAAAGCCCAAGTGCTTAAACCAGAATTAATACATTTTTAGAATAACAGACACTGAGCCCTCAATCAGCAGTTCCCAACCTAGAAGGATGTAAGCTACCTGTTCTGCCACTACAGTGCAGACCACAAACCCTCTCAGTGCAAAACAACTGGTCCGAAGCCCAAGTGTTTAAACCAAAAGGCTTAGAATGAGTTACACCAAGCAGTAATAAATACAATTGAGTACTTTTAAGATGATGCAAAAGTAAAATAAAGTAGGTAGAAACACAAGTACAGTAAAAGCAGATGAATTTTTTTTTTTTTCTGAACAAGTGCTGAGATCAAAGAAACATATTTGAGTGCTGAAACTAGAAAACTGGCTAGTTATAAGAAAAAAAAACTAAGTTAGAAGGCTTCCCCTCCAACACAGAAGGGCTTGGGGGCTCAGAAGCCTACAAATAGTCTATACCACTTAACAGGAAAGGCAGGAAACAAGCTTAAATTTTTTTTTCTGTTTCCCAGATGCTCTCTTTGTACACAGTAGGAGTGCCTGAAATCAGAATATGATCTCACTGCACTCAGTTGAGTGACCAAATAAGATGGGCCCAGGAGGAGTATCCAAACACAAATTTACAAGAGGGGTGGGCAGTTTCAAGGCCACTAAGATTAACACCAAAACAAAAACAGGAGGGTGGGTGGGACTAACTGAAGAGCAGAGTCAAAACTTCCAGTTCAGCTAATATTCCTGCAACAAAGTTAAAATCTATTTAAATACTGTATTTTTTGAAAAAAAAAAGTGCAGATGAAGGTACTTAAATTCTCTTATACGTCCAGTTGAATACAGCTAGTTCTTAGCCGGCCAAAGCTGAGGTTTTTAAGTAGAAAATATTTCACACTGTACCACTTAAACAGGCAAGGACAGGAAATCAAAGAATGTGGCTACCCCCACACCTGTAATTACTAGCAAATAACAAAATTCAGCAAACACTGACTAACTTCCAGTTCAGTTAATATTCCTGCAGCACAGTTAAAATCAATTTAAATACTGTATTTTTTGAAAAAAAAAAGTGCAGATAAAGGTACTTAAATTCTTTTATACGTCCAGTTGAATACAGCTAGTTCTTAGCCGGCCAAAGCTGAGGTTTTTAAGCCATGGACCCACTGGTTGCATTCAAAACATTTAATCCTAGCTCCTGGACGTGTAACCTGGACTAGTGGCTTTCCCTGCTACTGGCAGATTCTGTTGGGGCAGTCTGGGCTGCCCACCGTGGGTTCCTTTAGACCCATGAGCAGTACTGGGGGTCCCTTTCCTGTGCAAGGCTGCCCTGCTTGCCAGATATAGGGTCACCCTTCCCCAACTCATCTGAATTAGCACATTGTCTATCAGCTAACCAGATCCTCATGTCCTCAGGCAAAGTGCTAAGGGCTTGTTCCCTCACCAAAAGGTCTCCCAGCCCTTCAAAAGTGGTGACCTGACATCCACTCTCCCACCTATGGAAATAAGTGCTCAGTTCAGCAACATATTCACACACACTTTCATCTGCCTTGCTTCTATGCTCACGAAAAAAATAGTTGTGTAAAATCTTACCATAATGTCCTCTTCCATGTTGCAGTATTCTTGGTGTGGGATTTCCTGCCTTCAGGCGACCCGTTCATCAGCTCCTATTACAAAAGCTTCAGCTTGGCTGTTGCAGCTGCGTGGGACATCACACGTAGGGCCATAAACCAGGGACCCTATGTGTGACGTCTGCACGCACAATCCTCAGAACTTGAAGCTAAGCAGGTAAAGTAGATGGCCCAACAGGATAGTCCTGCCAAAGCTGACATTTATAATGCCCTGGGTCTCTTCTGTAATGGAGAGTGGCATCAGGGTGCAGTTGGACTGGTAGAGTGTCTCGGAGGGGGGGGGAATGGTGGGTAGAAGGAATACTGCAACATGGAAGAGAAGAACATCTATGGTTATGGCAAGATTTTACACAACTATTCTATGTCCTTCTATTCCTATGTTGCAGTATTCTTGGTGTGGGAAGGAGTGCCACAGCTTAGTTTGATGAAAGGGTGGTGGATGCAGAAGAAGATTCCAGAAAGCCTTGTAGGATTGTCCTGGCAAATCCTGCGCGTGCTTTGGAAATTTGGTCCAGTTTGTAATGTTTGGTGAAAGTGTGTATAGTGGACCATGTAGCTGCTTCCATAATGGAAGCAGTGTCCATGCCTCTTTGGAAGGCCTTAGAAAGTACAGTTTTGTACCTACCATAAATGTAGATGTTCGAGTGCTAATACAGCTGCAGTAATCACAGATGGGTTTTCAGCCGTCAGGCGGTCCCTCGGCCGGCCGAATTCCAAAGTCTTGGTCTGGCGTCGGTTGTCGTCGCTTACTCTTCTGACGTCAGGAAGACCAGAGTATAAAAGACACAGCCGACGCCATGTTCTTCAGTCTTTCTTGCCCCAGATGTCAGGTGCCCCCAAAAAGGAAGGCAATACATAAATAAAGCTATGTACATATGCATGCAATGCAATGTAATGCAAAAACAGTGTAAGTAAGCAAATAAAACATAGCAGGATAACCCAGTCAAATGGTATGAAGAGGTTCTAAGGCCCCATGCCTTTACCAAGTGGGGAAGGAGGGAGGGAAACCTGTACTGCAGCTGTATTAGCACTCGAACATCTACATTTATGCTAGGTACAAAACTGTACTATGTTCATCGTGCATACAGCTGCAGTAATCACAGATGGGTAGAGTCCCAAAGCTATGCATAGGGTGGTAGGTACTATGAGGAACTGGGTTGAGCCAGAATGCCCTGCAAAACAGCAGTGGCAAAGCCTACTCTAGTTCTGGAATATAAGGGCAAGTGGTAGTGTTTTGTGAAGGTATGTACAGAACTCCAAGTGGCTGCCTCCAAAATGTCTTTAGTAGGAACACTTCTGAGGAAGGCTGTAGAGGTGGCTGTGGCCCTGGTGGAGTGAGATCTGATACCAGTAGGGACAGGTTTCCCATGATAGGAATAACAAAACCGTATGCAGTGGCCAATCCACTTGGAAATGGTCTGTTTTGTAACTGGTTTCCCTTGAGCTCCTACAGCATAGGACACAAAAAGTTGTTCTGATTTCCTGAAGGACTTTGTTCTGTCCAAATAATAACGTAGCTGCCTATGGATGTCTAAAGAGTGTAGCAGCCTTTCCCCTTTGTTTTGAGGGTTAGGAAAAAAGGTAGGTAGGTGTATGGCTTGATTTAAGGCTACCCGGGATACCACTTTTGGCATAAAAGATGTGTTGGTACGAAGGGAAACCCTGTCTTGATGGAAAATGAGGAATGGCTGCACCGCCATGAGGGCCTGTAATTCAGAAACCCTACGAGCTGAAGTGATGGCCAGGAGGAAAGCAGTTTTCCAGGACAAATATTGCAAATCTGTTGAGGCAGCAGGTTCAAAAGGAGGCAATGTTAATTTTTCTAGCATGTAATTAAGGTCCCAGGCTGGTATTGGTTGCTTCCTTGGAGGTCTTATATTCTTAGCCCCTCTGAGGAACTGTCGTAAGAGTAGGTGAGAGAATAAAGGAGGATCCATGTTGAATTCTGCAGAAATGGCTGAGGCATGAATTTTTATGGAAGAAAATGAGAGCCCATTGTTCAGTAGTTCAGTTAGGTACTGTAAAACCTGAGGCAAGTTCAGTTTTCTAGGGTCCTGGCCTTTTTTCTCATTCCAACAGCAAAACCGCTTCCATTTTGCGGAGTAAGCTTTTCTAGTAGATGGTCTTCTGGCCTCCAAAATGACATCCTGCACCTCCTTGGAGAGTAGGGTCTGCTGTGGTGTTAAGGAATTTTCCATGCAGCGAGGTTGAGTGTTTTCAGCTGACTGTGAAGAGTTTTGTAGTTGTTCTGAGTCAGCAGAAGAGGTATTAGAGGCAGGGACCAGGGAAGAGAATGCGTTAGGCTCCTCAGGAGTGGATACCAGTGTTGCCTTGGCCAATCTGGAGCAATCAGTATCATCCTTGGTTTGTCTGTTCTTGCTTTCAAAAGTACCTTGGGCAGAAGAGGCAGAGGTGGGAATGCATAAACTGTCCATGCTGTCCAACAGAATGAAAGGCGCCCACTTTCCAGGCCTTTGGATGGAAGGTCCTTGAACAAAACTTTTCCATTTGATGGTTCCTGTGGGAGGCAAAAAGATCTATGTCCGGCCTCCCCCACGCTTGGATTATCTCTGTAAACACCAGAGGATGTAACTTCCATTCGTGTGGATCTGTCATATTTCTGCTTAGAGTGTCTGCCAGTGTGTTTTCCATCCCTGGCACGTACTGTGCTTGGAGTTCGATTTGTCTATCCAGAGCCAAGTTCCAAAGAGTCATGGCTAGTCTACACAAGCGGTATGAATGTGTTCCTCCTTGTTTGTTCATGTACCACATTACTGTGGTGTTGTCTGTTCTTATTATCAATTGTCCTGGATGCAGGAAGTCCTTGAAAGCTGTGATTGCATTTATTACTGTCAGCATTTCTTTTTGATTGATGTGCAGGTGCTTTTCCTTTTGGGACCATCTGCCCTGAATGCACTTGTCCTTCATGTGCGCCCCCAGGCGTAATCTGAGGCGTCTGTGGTTATGACTTGGTTTACTTGAGGCTTGCAGAATGGAAGGCCTGTGTTTACTTGACATGCTTGGGCCCACCATAGAAATTCCTTTTGCAAGCATGGGATTATTGGTATAATTGCTTCCAAACTGTGACTGTGTTGAGACCATAGATTTTTTAGGTACCATTGAAGTTTCCTCATATGCAATTTTGCACATGGGATTAGAAGAATGCAAGATGCCATGAATCCCAGAGCCTGCAGGATTTTCCTTGCAGTAAGCCTGGTACTTTTTGCTAGTGTTTTGAAGTACTGAGATAGTTGCCCTTGTTTTTCTAGCGTAAGATATGCCATCTGGGTGTTTGTGTCCAAGCTGGCACCCAGGAAGGTTATTTTCTGAGATGGTGTTAGCCTTGATTTCTCCTTGTTGATGGTATATCCCAGAGAAAGCAGTAACCGTGTCACATATGCCAGATGTTCCAGTAGTATGTGTTTGCTGTACGCTTGGATCAGGCAGTCATCCAGATAAGGGTAAATTTGTATCCCTTGAAGTCTGCAGTAGGCAATCACTGTTGCCAGGCACTTTGTGAATACTCTGGGTGCAGTAGATAAGCCAAAGGGCAATGCAGAGAATTGATAGTGGATTGAACCTGCAAGAAATCTGAGGTATCTTCTGCAACTTTGTCTGATTGGGACATGCAGGTATGCCTCCTTGAGGTCCAATGTTACCAGCCAAAACTCCTTGCCCAGCATGGGAAGAAGTTGCTGTAATGTGAGCAACTTGAATTTTGGTACGAGCAGAAATGTGTTTAGGATGGATAAGTCCAGAATGGGTCTCCAGTCGGTTCCTTTTCTTGGTACCAGAAAGAGTCTTGAATAAAAACCTTACCTTGTTGGTGCGTAGGTACCTTTTGTATAGCTCTCAGTTTTAGGAGCTTTGAAATTTGTAATTGTGCCTCTGCCCTTTGATTTTGTGGCAGGTTTGTCATGCCTCTCATTTTTGAAAGAGTGTGAAATTGAAATTTGTAGCCTCTGTTTATAATGTCCAATATCCATTTGTCTGTTGTGACAATATGCCAATTGCTGGCAAATAATGCTAGTTTCCCTCCCAAAGGTGCTGTCAGCTGAAACTTGCTTGGCATGGAAATGAGGGAGTCATTGGGTTTGCTTCCTGTATTGTTGTGCACTATCTTCACCACCTCTTGGTGCTGTAGATTGCCATTGTCTGCCTCTATATGATCCTTGTGATTGCCCTCTGCCCCTTGTGCATCTGTATCTACCTCTTTGGGGCTTGTCAGTGGCTGGAAAGGACCAGTTTTTTGAAGGCCAATTTCTGCTAAAACGTGGTGGTTGGACCTGTAATAAAGCTTTGACAGTTTGCATAGATTTGGCTTTTTCTTCCATTTTCCGTAGTATCTCCTCAGCATTAGTACCAAATAAGTTTAGCTTTCACATTGTCAGGCAAATTTTGTTCCCTAAGCCAGGCGTGCCTGCGAATCACTGATCCTGTAGCAGCCGCTCTACTCGAAGCCTCTAGGGCATCATAACCACATTTGTAAGGTGTGTTTACCCACTTGCTCCGCACTATGCATCATATCCTGTAACTCTTTTAAATCTGGTTGTTCAGGTTGAGACATTTTGTTCCTTAATTGTGATAACAGGTACTGTTGATATTTAATCATATGAAACTGACAGTTTAAGGCCCTCATGGCTAGGGTGGCCAAGGTATATACCTTTTTACCCCACCTTTCTAGAGATCTGGATTCCCTTTCTGCAGGAAGTGGATTCTTGGCAGTGGAGGCCTTTAATCCCTTGGGGCCTTGCAAAATGGTTTCAGGGTCAGCATTATGACCTTTGTAGAGAAATTGGTGAGAACTGGGTACTCTGTAATACCTATCAGGTTTTACTGGAGCAGGAGGCAGAGAATCAGGGTTAAGGCAAGCCTCCGAGTAGACATCATCTAGAACATCCAAAACAGGGGGTATAGCCAGAGGCCTATGCTGAGGTAACCAAAGAAATTCCCTAAGCCTTTTCTTGGAATCTGAAAAGTCTTGGCCTTCCCAATGGAAGTGTTCCCTCAAGGTGTGCAAGGTTTCCCCAAAAGAAAAAATCCTCAGGAGGGGATACAGGAGGGATGGACTGTTCTGCATCCGAATCCTCAAAAGGGGAGTAAGATTGTTCCTCTGCATCAGAATGTTCTGATAAAATGGATCCCTGATCAGATGAGTGACATTCTTCCTCCACTCTGGGTCTCTTGTCAGGAGGGGGCTGAGAACCTCTGATAAGAGTAATTAGATCCTCAGCCATTTTGAGCATCTGTTTCTTAGGCATGTGTCCAGGAGATGGGCCCTGTGGAACAGGCCTCGTGGGATGCCTGACTGCTTTGGATTTAGTAAAGGCCTTAATTGAAAAAGCAGATGAGGGCCTAAATACACCATGGGTGGAAGTGGACCTGTCCACATTAGTAGGCTCGACAATAGCAGGGGCTTCGGTTGTAGTCTGGGAAAGGGCCGAGGACCCAGCGGTCTCGGGTACAGAGGACACCGCCAAAGGAGTGCCGTCGGTAGTCAGGGACTGCAAAGGCGTCTCGCTGAGTACCGGACCACGTGTAGCCTGTTTTGGCGTGGTGTCGGCGGGGACCGAGGGCCTCGCGTGTCGGTCCTTTTCCTTGCGTTTTTTGGGCAAAACGTTAGTCAGAGTGTCCGACGACATTTTATAGTCAAAAGCTTTGCCAAAGTAGTGTTGGGCGAACTCCGCCCGACGCTTGATAGTGCGTTTATTGAAGGTAGCGCAAAAGCGACAGCCCGAGACGTCGTGGTCTGGGCCCAAACAAGGTATGCAAAGGGAATGGAAATCCTTATGCGGTATTTGCTTCCCACAAGAAATACAATTATTAACTTTTTCTGACATCGGTCTGAGGCAAGAAAAGGTTCCCCAACGGGGTACTTAGCTTTAATGAAGACTTCGGTTCCAATTATTTTCATAATTCAGGAGCTGGCCGACCGGCACTTGTGAACTGCTTCTGCTTCGGGCACCGCGTGGCAAAAAAGACTGGAGAACATGGCGTCGGCTGTGTCTTTTATACTCTGGTCTTCCTGACGTCAGAAGAGTAAGCGACGACAACCGACGCCGGACCAAGACTTTAGAATTCGGCCGCCTGAGGGACCGCCTGATGGCTGAAAACCCATCTTTGATTACTGCAGCTGTATGCACGATGAACATGTGGCCACTGCTCCTGTGGAGTGTGCCTTAACTCCAACTGGAGGGTTTTTTCCATGGTGTGAGTAGCAGAAAATGAGTGCCTTTCTAATCCAGGATGCAATGGTTTGTTTGGTGACGGCCTTGCCCAATGCCCTGGGGTGGAAAGATACAGAGTTGTTTGGATTTCCTAATGTCTTTAGTTTGGTCCAGGTAAAATCTGTTGCCTGTGGACATCTAGGGAGTGGAGTATCCTCTCTCATTGGTTAGTGGGAGAGGGGAAAAATTGGGTAGGTGAATGGATCGATTTAGAGATAAGTCATTGACTACCTTGGGCATGAAGGAAGGGTTAGTTCTCAGAGTGACCCTGTCCCTATGGAAAATGGTGTAAGGTGAGCATGCCATTAAGGCTTGCAGCTCGGAAACCCTTCTGGTAGAGGTAATAGCCACTAACAGTACTGTTTTCCAAGTACAAAACTGTAGAGAGGCTTTATTAGCCGGTTTGAAAGGGGGTTGGGTGAGTTTTTCCAGGATGAAGTTCAGGTCCCATGGTGGAGGGATAGGCTTCTTAGGTGGTCTGATGTCTAAGATGCCTTTAAGGAAGAGTTTCAGATGTAGCCTGGCTAACAAGGGAGGATCTAGAGGCAAGCAGGCTGATAATGCGGACAGGTGAACTTTTACTGATAAATAGGAAAGTCCACCCTTTATAAGTTGACACATATATGAGAAGACTAGGGGGGTTGTCAGCCTCATAAGGATCCCTTTCCTGTCCCAGACACCACTGAGTAAATCTTTCCCATTTAGCAAGGCAGGATTTTCTAGTAGTGGGTTTCCTGGCCTCCCTCAGAACTGACAGCACATCCTCTGAATAGTGGTGTCTGAATGGGGTTAGTAATATATCACCCACAGAGTCAGGGATGGCATTTGCAAGTGTGGGTGCAGGAGAGTTCCTTTGTCTTGTGTCAGAAGGTCCACCTTGTGGGGTAACTTGCAGTGATTTCCCTTGGCTAAATTGTATAGAAGGGGGAACCAGTGCTGCCTTGGCCAGTAGAGAGTCACTAACAAGATTTTTGGTTTGTCCTTCGTGATTTTCAGAAGGCGTTTCTGAATCAGAGGGAAGGGGGGAAAGGCGTACAGGAACTTTCCCTCCCAATTGAAACTGAACACATCTACTCTCCATGCTTGGGGGGGGGTCTTTTTGCAGAAGGTCTGCAGTTGCCTGATCTGGGGGGAGGCAAACAGGTCTACTTGTGGAGTGCCCCACTGTTGGACTATGTCTAGGAAGACAGTCCTGTCCGGCATCCATTTGTTTGTGGAGAGGATGTTCTGCTCAAGAGGTCTGCTTGCTTGTTGTCCTGCAAAGGGATGTTGCTGGCCTGCAGGGATATGTTGTGCTGGGATGCTAGGTCCCAAATTAGTAGGGCTAGCCTGCACAACTGGTATGCCTTGGTACCTCCCCTGTTTGTTGATGTGCCACATACATTACAGTGGTATTATCCATCACCATCAGAACAGGACCTGGTAGCAGTAGGGGTAGGAAGGTTTGCAGAGCTAAAAGAACTGCTGTCATCTCCTTTACATTGATGTGTTTGGTTTTCATGGGAGGATGGCACTGGGCTTGTAACTCTAAGAGTGCAAGGTGGCTCCCCAACCTGAATCTGAGGCATCTGTATACAATATTTGTGTGGGGTGAGGGGATTGCAGTGGAAGGCACGGGTTTAGTTGTACTTGTTGGATCCACCAAATGATTTCCTTCTTTAAACAGGGAAGAAGGTGAATAAACTTGTTCCAAGTGATTCTGGTGTTGTGACCAGATATTTTTGAGGTACCATTGCAGTTTTCGCATATGCATTCTGGCCAATGGTAGCATGGGGATGGTTGCTGCCATCAATCCTAGGAGTCGAAGGAATTGCCTTGCAGTGACGGTCTGGGACAACACAACGTCCCGGAAGTGGGAAGCTAGAGACAGAACTTTGTCCTGTACGAGAAAGGCTTTCATTCAGTGTGTATTGATTTTGCAACCTAGGAATATCTTGCCCTTGTCTGGGTTCAAGGAGGACTTCTTGAGGTTTGGGGTGAACGCTAGGCTTTGCAGAAAGGACATAGTGAAGTGTAGATGTCTTAAAGAGGGAATCTTATAACTGTGCCAGGGTAAGGAAGTCATCCAGATATGGGTAAATCTGGATTCCATGGGTCCTGCAGAAGGCAATGGCTGGGGCTAGGCACTTTGGCTTATCCACTGCCCCAAGAGTGTTTACAAAGGGCAAGGCCGTAAAATGGAAGTGCAAGGATGGGCCAGAGAATCACAGGAAACGTTTGTGTGAGGCCCTGATGGGAATGTGTAGGTAAGCATCTTTTTGGTCCAAGGTGACCATGAAAGTATTTGAGGGTTTGAGGGGCAAGAGAGTGGGAAGTGACATCATTCTGAAGGATGGTACCTGCAGGTAAAAGTTTAGGAAGGAGAGATCCAAAATGGGTCTCCAGGGGCAGTCCTTTCGAGAGACCAGGAACAGACGGGAGTAGAATCCCTTTCCTTCTTGCCCTGTGGGAACAGGGTCTATTGTGCCTTGTTGTTGCAGGTCTGACAGAATTTGTGGAAGGAGATGGCATTTTTTGGTGGGGGGGGGGGGGGGGGGGTGGAATGCCTTTCCAGGACAGAAAGTATCCTTTTTGAATAATGGTTAATACCCACTGGTCTGTGGTGATTTTCTGCCAGAAGGGGAAACAGTGGGGAAGACGAGCTGAGAGGGGCAGATGAGCAAGGCAGTCATGCATTATTGGGATCTCCCCCATCCTGAAAGGACTGTCTAGGTTGAGGAGGTGGGCCAGTTGGCCTGGATGAGGAATGTCTTCTAGTTCCTCTTCCAGGTCTGGAGGAAGAGGCAGCAGAATGCGGGTTACGCCTAACAAAGGTAGTCCTAGCCGGGTAGTTCCTATAAATTCTGGGTATAGGGGATACCAGGAGATGTTTAATATCCTGTAACGCTTTGCTTTTTTCTTGCAGATTCTTAAATAAGTCTGCAGATTGCTTTCCAAAGAGGAAGTTGTGATCCAGGGGAGCATCCAAGATTTTGGACTTTAAATCCTCTGGCAGATTTTGTAGTCTAAGCCAAGAATATATCTTAAGGCCAGATGCTGATGCTGCAGTGTGAGCAGAAGCTTGTGCAGCATCATAGCTGCATCTTACAGTGTGTCTAGCAACTTAAGAACAATTTGGAGGAGATATCCATTTTAATGGGACTGTCAGAAATAGAAGTCAGCATAAAGGTAGCTTGGGATACTAAGTCCAGGGCATACTTGGTCATGTGTGTTTGATAGTTTATGGCTCTGAAGGCCAAAGTGGAGGAAGTGTACACCTTCTTGCCTATCCTATCCATGGATTTGCTATCTTTATCCATGGGCAACAGGGAGGTAGAAGGTAACAACCCAAACTGTTTATCAGGGGCAGTGGCAATCACTGCTGGGTCTGCTAAAGGTGGCTTTGAGTAATTTTTGTTCCTCTGGCACCTTGTAGAAGCAGTCTGGGCACTTAGGTGCAGGGGGCTATGAGTCAGGATTTCTAGAGGGTGCAGTAAATGCATCTAAGTATGCAGGAAGAACAGGGGGAACAGCTGAAGGGGAAGAGGAACTCCACTTGCAGTAGTTCAAAGTATCTCTTTTGGGTTTCTGTCATCTGGGAAGTATCCCATTTGAAGTAGTCTTTCATTTTGGTGATGGTTTCACCAAATGTAATGTCTTCAGGAGGAGAGTCCCCTTCCACAGAATCCTCATTAGGAGAGTAATACTCCTTGGGAGAACCAATCTGGGATGCATAAGGGATGGACTCATCAGAGGAAGAGTAAGTAGATTAATGTTCTTCTTCTTCCTCAGAAGGGGGGGGGGGCATAGGAATAGAAGTAGAGGTAGGCCTAGGGCTTAGCAATGGCAATGTAGTTGTGGGTGAGGCAGAAGGCCTAAGGGCCTGCATAAGAGAGGAGGTGAAGGCCTCGCAGTCTGGAGGGGTTTCAGAAGCAGGTGCAATACGTTTAGTTTTCTGCTTCTTTTTGTTTGGAGTCTGTCTAGAGCTGTGTTTGGCAGCGGCTGTATCTGAGGTCTGGATCCCAATCGAAGGAGCCCCAAATCTGGTTCCCCCTCAACATCGACATGCGTCTGTGTCTGAGAAAGCTCTGTGGACGTGCCAGACGTCGGCTATGCAGCGGCCTCCGCGAGGGAGGTCGACAGAGACGGATCCGCCAAACAATCCTCAACTCCTACATCGGTAGTTGGCAGGGCGTCCGGGTCTGAAGCAGCAGGTGAAGGCCTAGGCATCTTGGCCTTCTTAAGCGGAGGTTCTTGGGCGGCCACCAAAGTAGGATCCATCCGGAGAGCCAGCCGTTTGAGGCATTGGTTTTCTAATTAAAGGTTTAGAGGTGCCAAACGGCTATGTAAGGTCTTAGGCACAAAAGATTTACAAATAGGGCAGGTGTTATGGTCATGTTCTCGGCCTAAGCAAAAAACGCATTTGTCATGGGCGTCCTTATGGGGAATCTGGCACCTGCATTGGCACTTTCCCTTTTTACCTGACATCAGCTGCAACAACCAAGCCTAAGCAATGCGAAAGATCGGTAAAATATTAGAAATGCAAAAAACCCAACGGGTTACTTATCTATAGTCGATCTGACATCTGGAGAGTCATCTGCGGCTGAAATATTCTGAGAATTGTGCGTGCAGACATCACACAAAGGGTCCCTGGTTTATGGCCCTACGTGTGATGTCCCATGCAGCTGCAACAGTTAAGCTGAAGCTTTTGTACAGGAGCCGACGTATGGGTCGCCAAAGGCAGGAAATCCCACACCAAGAATACTGCAACATAGGAATAGGAGGACATTTTTCCTATATGTTTCAGGTGTTAGCTTAAACAATTTTAACAAGTGACTTTAAACAGCAGTATAATCAAAACATGCAACATCAAACATTTTTGACAAAACAGTTACAGCTTTACCATGGAGTAAGGGGATCAGGAACCATACCCACAGCCTTTGGTCAACACCATACTGTTTGTATACCCTCAAACATGAATGAAACTATCAAAATGATCCCCTCTTTAAACTGCGTAGAAATTTACTGACCTTTTGTGCTTCTGGGGTCCAGTTACTCCCTTCCCCATTACCTCCATGACTCTGGCGAAGAGTCAGTATTTCCCTCTCATGCCTCCTCTGCCGCTCCTTTTCCTCGGCTTCTATCTCCAAATGTCTGGCCTCCAACAAAAGTCTGTTTAGCTCCAGATGGAATTTTATGTCCTCTGCAGAAAGGTTAAGATGTCCATTCTCCGAGTGCATTATATCTCCACTGCCAGTCTAATTGTCCTCTTGGTTGCTGTTTTCTGATGCAGCTGTAACCAAAGTTGCAATCAGGTCTGCCTTAGTCAGGTTTCCATGCACCAGCCACCTAGTCTGGCACATCTCCACCAGCTGGCTCCTTTGTCAGCTTTTCCATACTCCTCTGCTGACATGCTGCCTGCTCACCCTGACTAAGCCAACAAAAAGAAATAAAACAATTGTGATCTGAACTCTGAGTATTTACTGCGTGGCTGATTTAGAGTACAAAACACCTTCAAAGCTCACTGTACACAAGTTACAGGAATTCACTACACCCACACCACTACAAGCCAATTAGTATTTGCCATCTAATTAATATGTGGTGTGGATATCCCACCACTACCAAACAATTAATATGTGATGCCCGTGGCCTGGCCCAGCAATCAAGGAGCCTCAATCCTCACCACTAAACACCAGTGAGGGGAGTCTCATACAGGAGGAAAGGATAACAAATACACACAGTAAAGTGCAATTTCCCTTAAGAACACACAGAGATCATAGTCAGTTCGGGGCTAGTCGCTGCCTTGCTCTCCAGGTCCCCAATAAGACTCCCCACTGGCACAGCTATAGGGTCCAGATCTCAGCCTAGTGGGCAAGCTAAAACCTCCAGCACCCTCTCTGTCCAACCAGTGCTTCATGTACCTGCCCAAGTAGCTGACACACACACACTTTGAGAAGAGTTTATATAACCACAAAGACACTCCTGGGGAAGGCTGGCACAGGTTCGCCAGATGTGTCCCCCCTTTTTCCCCAGACTATACAAAAGTACCAGCTGCCACCACCCACTAATATTTATCAGCTACTCAAAGGCCCATAAAAGGGTGCCCAATTATTACTGTGCAATATTATTATCCAATTGGTAAGTGCGACTAAACAGTCGAGGCTTATTAGAGTGACTTGGTACAGGACCACTATATACATGCAATGTACTCTAGAGCTTAAATTATCTCTACACAAAATAGCCATAGTTGAAAGGTTTTAAAATATTTAATAAATAATAAAAACACAAGACAATACTTTTTTTACTACACAGTGCTAGTCATGAGTTCAGAGATCACAGAGAAATACTTAAAATAATTCAGTAGTACAGTTCTGACATCACAAAAAACAGTCTAATCTTTCTAGTTTCTAGCTATTTCCAAGAGAAAACACAAGTCTAGGATAAACTTGCATATAGAGCAAAGGCAGAGTGCTGATGAGTTGGATGGTCAAGACAAAAATGCTTAATGCTCTGTGATTCTCTGTTTTTAAAATCACATTCCTGGTTCACATTAAATCATTCTTCACACTTCCCTGAGTTCCCAGGCTAAAAGAAACTAGAATTACATTCTTCCCCTCTGGGCAGAAACCAGAGCAATAAAAGACATTTATGCTTGCAAATTATGGCCATTAACTCTGGCCTTACAATAGCAAGAATTCCTTCATGTAGACTGGCCGGAGCCTTGTTTACATCAAAGGGTCACAACATGCTTTATTTGGTCAGTAGAGTGCACTGTTACATTTTTTCCAGTTCCATATGTAACACTATTTTTACCATTTAAGACAACAAGCCTGTGGTTTACATTAATATTTACAGATGACAGAATTATCTATAAAATTCTATCTGGCTAGGCTGGCAGCCTTCACACCCTGCCATAAAACTCTACAACAGAAGAAAGAAGCTGTTGCAAAAAAAAGTAAAATCCCCTGATTGTAAGAGAAGCTGAGATCCCTCAAAATCCTCCAAAGCTAGCTAGGAAAATAAAATTACCACTGATTCTAAAGACAACCACAAAGCATTCTACAGCTATGTCAAGAATCTCAATGGCAACACATAGATCTGCTCCGAGCTGCAGAACAACGGCAGTAGATATACAGAGCCAACTGATATTGTTAACATCCTGGCAGATAGGTTCAGTGCAAACTTTATCCCCCCTGACCCCCCCAAACGGCCCATCCCTGTATCGGAAGAATGCATAGCCCCTGTTATCACAGATGCACAAGTTAAGACTGCTCTCTCCAAAGCCAAAAACACAGCATCCGTGGGACCAGACAACATCCCAGGCTGTGTTCTGCATGAACTACAAAATGAACTGGCACCCCACCCAAGTACCATGTTCAATCACAGCCTCACTTCAGGCTTTGTGCCTACTGAATGGCACACAGCGACGGTTATCCCACTCCACACAGGGGGCACCACCACAGACCCCAGGAACTACCGCCCCATTAGCCAGCCTGATGAGCCTGGTCTGCAAGGCCATGGAACGTATCATCATGGAGCTTATAAACAAAGACACAGGTAACCTGCAAATGCTGGACCCCACTCAATTCGGATTTGTAAAAGGTAGATTATGTCTCCTAAACCTGACTGACTTCTTTGAAGTGGTCACCAGAGCCATGTACAAGGGTAAGGTGGTGCACACAGCCTATATTGACTTCGCCAAGGCTTACAACACCATCCCCCAATCTGAAATTATAGATAAACTCACTAGACTTGGTATAAATCCCTATGTCACAAGATGGGTGGCCAAATGGCTCACTGACAGATCCCACACAGTGAAAGTAGCAGACTCCAAATCTGACTTCAAACCAGTGACAAGCTGAGTACCACAGGATTCAGTCCTGGGTCCTCAGCTGTTTGGCAACTATTTCTCAGAAGTCCAAGCTAATACTGTAGGTCTTTGGCTAACAAAGTTCGCAGATGACTGCAAGCAGTGAGCCATAATAGAATTGCCTAATGATGTGGACATTCTACAGAGGGGCCTCACAGACTGATGCTTGGTGTCAAGGTCATGGCCTCAAGCTCAATGTCAAAAAATGTATCGTCATCCCCTTTGGGAATAACACTGTACCCATGAACTACCACATAGGTGGTAGCCTACTTAACACTGAAAGTGTGATAAAAGACCTTGGGACACAGGTGGACACTAGTCTCTCCTTTGACAATCACATCACCACAGTAGTCAGGAATTCCTTCAATCCTTCTACATTGCACACCTCATCACTAAAGGGTTCTCTCCTCCAGAAAAAAAAAAAAGAGGTCATTGTTCCTCTCTACTCATCCCTCATCAGACCCATCATAGAGTACAACCCCCCGTTTGGCATGTACCTTGCAAGACATCTGGAACAACTAGAAAGGCCACAGAAATACCTCACTAAGAGGATTACTGGCCTCAAACAGATGCCATATGCAGACTGCCTCAAAAAACTCAAGCTCTACTCCATCATTTATCTCCTACTCAGAGGCGACCTCTGCCTAACATACAAAGCCATGTCAAACCAACTTTTGTTGGGCATGCTACACAAAGAAACCCCAATCGCTTCATGCCACATGCTCCAGGGACCTGAACCTTGCCAACACAATAAATAGAACATGCTGGGGGGATAGATGCCCGTCCCAGAGACTTCTCATACCCTGGAACAGACTACCCATTCACGTCAAGCAAAGCCCGTCATTAGCCCTCTTTAAGAGGAATCTAGACAATTGGATGGGAAATAGGAAATTCACCCCGGGGATCACCTCTGTGGCTTTGCTCGACAGGGGTGCAGGAAAATAACTTTCTTGGGTGGCGAAAGCCGGGGAACTTTTTGGCTAGGCTTATTTAGGCCCTAGGGCTGATAGCCTAGTACCTACCTATGAGGCCACCCCTTAGATCACAGCTCACTTTTTCTATACAGGTGTATTTAAAAGAATGTGTTGGATTTTTACTCACATGTTTTGCAAGAGCATTTCTTTCATCATTCTTGTTTATGTCAAATTGGTGCTGGTACATCCTAGTTTTAAATTTATTTTTGGTCTTACCAATGTAAAATGACAAACACTGTTGACAGTCAAAGATACATGACATTATTGCTCTGGCAATTCAACTTCTGACAAAATTTAAAAACTCCCCATCTGGGTATACAAATTTCTACACCTTCCTTTACATACTTACATTGATTACAATGTCTGCATTTGGACATGCGGCCAGGGTTACTTTTCTTTTGTCTTTCAAGTATATTTTTAAAACATAGATCTTTCCTGTACACCACTACAGGGTTCTTCCCCATTTTCTCCACATACTCACGGTCAGCCCTAAAAATGTCCCAGTTATGTTGTATTATGTTCCTAATGCTATCAAAATGTATATTATATGGCAATATTAGGACTCTCTATAAGTTAACTGCCTCGGTTACCATTCAAGGTAACTAAATCACCATATGTCCCAAGTAATGGCTTAAAGATACCTTCCTGTCATTTCCTGATGACCTGCCAAAACATATTCTCCAAGAATACAAACTCTTTTTTTTTTTTTTTTTTTGGATGACTGCATTTTTAAATTCAGTACAGATAGGGAGTGTCTTTAGTATCATGCGACTGCGATGTATCTAAACATTTCACTGTTGTATGTTGGTGTTTTGAAGAAGTTGGAAACAGTTCTGACGAAAGCGATAATTATTTTATTAAAGTGGAGTTCTGCAGTACGTGGTCAGCTTCATCGTCAAAATTGTCTGCCATGTCCACTATCCATTTGAGGATCTCTCTCTCTGGTATCAAAGCATACAAGACTGACAGTTAATGGGTGTTGATGGCTACGGAAGAAGTGTCAACCTTTCCTCCAAACCAATGCAAAACCCTGCTTTCTTTATTACTGGGGAAAATGAGTCCTGAAGTCAACTCAGAACTTGTGGTGGCTGTAACTAAGGAGGAAGGGCCATATTTGTTACAGCTGTAGGGTATGTTGCTTAGTTTCAACCACTGGCCACTGCCAGTGTGGAGTTTGCATGTTATTCTTATGTTTGCTTGGGCTTTTTGCAAGGTGGTTAAACTGGCTACAATGAATGGTCCACAAACATTTTATTTACCCTTGCCTTTGTGGCCAAAAAGGGGCTGTGGAACAGATATTACCCAGTTAACAAATAAAAGTTGATGTAATGGTATTTGACACTGTCCTAGACCATTAAGAACCTTCAGTTTTCCCTGTGTTAAGTAGCCAGGAATCAGGCTGGAGGAATGCATCCTCCATGTTTCCATAACAGTAAGAATCACAATGGGTGTCAGTTCATCCATGCTCAGGAAATTTAAATGCCTCCCATGGGCATCAGAGGTCTACTTTAAACACCATTTAAAATGCTCCCTTATTAAGTTCAATATTTCAGTAGGTGAAACCACTTCTACGGTAAGCCTAATGAGAAGGTCTTACCCCCATTACAATCCAAAAGAGAGGTTAACGAGTCAAAGTAGTCCAGGTCATTCTCTTCTATGCTTAATATTAATAAAATCTGTAAATGGGACTCCTACGGGTGGAAAGGAATTATACCATTTACAAACAATCTAACCCCCTTCTCCACTACAGACCACACCAAACAGATACCAGTGAAGGAAAGAAAAATACTACAGATCAAATTTCCAACTCCTACGAACTGTAATGGAGCAAATACATATAAGAGGCATCAGCAAGAACCTCATTTTTATCATTAATGGATAAAACAGCATGTACACAGTATATTGCCAAACTAGGTATTAAATAAGTCCAAATTTACTTTCTAGACTGTCCTGGAGTCATTAATGGAAGCTAGATTTATTGCCTTTTTTTTTTTTTTTTTTTTAACATCTCTCTAACAATGAGGTCCAAAGTTCACATTTAAGTCCAGAGTTCAAAGGTTCCTTACTTTAGTCCTTATGTTACCTCTACATTTCATACTTTATTTCATTCATACTTTGATTCACTTTCACTAGCAATTTTAAATATTTTCTATGCCTATGGGAATGCCAGCCAAATACATTTTTATGTGAACTTATTTAGATGCCTTTTTTCTTGGAATTTTTGTAATGTCATAACTAAAGGGAGCTGAACAGCTCAGAAGCTACTCCTCCCATTATAAATGCACATAAGGAATCTATAAAAAAATGAATATGCAACTTACCATTCCCTCTGCATCTTACTAAGGCCCACATAGATCTTTGCCTCCTTCTTTGGTGGTAAACTTTTCTCTACATCAGCTTTAATACGCCGAAGCAGGAAAGGTTTCAGTACCTATAACAAAAATATAGAAGTCTGGTAAGTCTACTTGTTGAGCACAATACTGAAATATCAAATAAGTGTCAAAGTAGGGTTTCTCTAGTAGAATTATATCAGACATTGCAACTGACAAAATGGCTCTCTATTTCAGACCAAAATTGTGTTTGTATTTTGAAAAGCATGGATACAGCAAGTTTGTGTTACAAGCAAGTTAAAGTTTACTTTGTTATAAAACAAATATTACAGAGGACTGCTTGCCTGAATGAAACAGTGAGATAAAATAATGTCTCTATAGTTTGACCTTGTTTTGTTACTTTTTCTATAAATGAACATGGCCTTGCTTGTATGACTGCATGGATAAAATTATGGGAACGCTGTACTGTGATGAGAATATGCAGAGATGTAATAATATTGACAGGTTCTGAATAATAATTGCATATTTCTGTCAATTAAGGCCGTGGACTATGCTCGGAAGAAATTTTATAAAATACCTTTTTCCATGTACTTAGAGTCTGTAGTTCTATCATGTTAGCATAGTTTAGATTTGCTGCCAAACTATTCTGATAAATAAATGTCTTACCTCAAACTGGTTTGCTGTGAGGATTTACTGAAGACTGACTGCAATAAGGAACCTCAACACTATTCACTACCATCAATGCCTGGTAACCATTCACATCCTTTTACCCTCTGACTAAAAAGCTACAGCTCTCTACAATGCATTCAGCTGCCACTATTTGAACCAAACTACACCATAAGGAGTCTATGCACATCTAAATTCTTTCAATTGAGGGAAAGAAACTTCATACTGCCTCTGAACCATTATTCTTCACACTTGCATATTCAAACTAAGTTTTGCCATCTGACAACCCTTTCTAAATGCCATTTTTTAATATAATTTCTCTTAAAGTGCTTTGGTGTTACTGCGTGTCCACTACAGTCATCTACCCACTACACATTAATATAAACTACACTTTAGCCCTTTGACTTAGCTTCTACCACAGGTTAGGCACAACTCTCTGCCTTTTTCTTGACTGCCACCACGGAGACCCTTACACAGGTGAGGTTCTCCAGAATGACATACTTGCAATTTGTTTGTCATCTCTCTCCCTCTGAATCGCTACTAGTCATCATTGTTTGCCATCTTATAGCACCTACCTACTTAAAGGCCAGAGGATAGGACATCAGACTCTTCTGCATTGGTCAGTAACTCTCACCATTTATCTTCCTTTAGCCTTCTGTTTCAGAGATGTGTCGCTCTGCACTTGTCATGAAATGAACCTCTATTACAACGCTTGAGACAATTTTGTAGTTTTAATTCCCTTTTTCAGATCTTTCACCCTATCTTACATAACATTCGTAAAATGGTTCATACTGTCAGCAAGATAGCAGTGTTCCCTCCAAACTACCCCCAGCCTTCTATAAAAACATAGAAACCAGAGAGTTTGCACCCTGTTAGTAAATGTGCCACTCAGCAAAACTACATTCCAAATTTCAGCTCAATGTGTGGTGGATTCTCTGTCAACAAGTCTTCT
Source organism: Protopterus annectens (assembly GCF_019279795.1). Classification (NCBI taxonomy): domain Eukaryota; kingdom Metazoa; phylum Chordata; order Ceratodontiformes; family Protopteridae; genus Protopterus; species Protopterus annectens. The sequence continues at coordinate 417,722,538 of NC_056729.1, forward strand.
AGTGGATGAAAAGCCATGTTTACATCTCATACTGTACACACTGGAGACCACATCAAAATTTAAGATATTAGACAAAAAATAAAACAAGAAAAAAAACAGCAAGTAGTACAGAAAGATGTAACCCTTGATGGGATTGTGGGAGGAGGAAAAATAAAACAGTAATACATTACTGATGTAACCTTCCTGCTCTTACTTATCATAGCTCTGTAATTCATTTTTTTACAAGCCTTTAGGGTATTCAACAGTTTCTCATTATAGATTTAAAATAATGGCCCTATACTTCAACTTTAGCTAGTTTTAAACTACATTTTGTCATTTGAAACACTTCACTGTTGCAAGCCCATGGGACAGCTTACTTTTCATAAACCTTTGTTAGGTTGAAGATCATCTTAAACCCTTTTCTCAACTAGGAATAACTACTACATGAATGGAATATTTCCTGTCAGGGTTATCTTCCAGAGAATCAGTTAACAGCCAACTACAGTGCATTCTACATACAGACAAAATACAACTATCCTAGCCAGGTTAACTTTCTATAAAATGTCAGTCCAGGTAGACAGAATCTGTAGCTGTTATTCCTTAACAGCATGAAATTACAGTTGACACTAAAGGTCCTCTAGAGGTTAACTCCCGACAGTGGGCATGCAGTCACCTGTAAAACTAGCAGACAGATACTAGAAAGCAACTGAACGAGGCAGGGCTCTCAGTGATTGGCCTTGTTTTTTCCTTCAGTTTCGCTGTTCAGAGCAAACATAATTAATCTACTTGCTGAATCTTTATTTTGAATTTGTTCAAAGAGCGAGCAAAGTTGTGCAAAAGTTGTGCTACTCTCCTTTAGCAAAATACTTAAGCTCATGGAGTGAAAATATGCCCTCTACCCTTCAAGGATAGTTATGAAAATATATTTAAAAACAAAAAACACCTGACCCAGGGGGTACCAATAGCCTGAAACAGGTTGGAGATAAACTTGTCACAAATATATTTAGCTGCTGCTTACTAGTGCCATTTACAAATTATAAATAAAATTCATGTCCTTCACGATTACATCTTTTTGTACTGTAAATTCTGACAGGCTGCTTTACACTTTGTGGCAAACTGAATCCCAGGATAGGTAGGAATTAATATTTTCAATAATATTCTTGCAAAGGACACAGTTTCCTTTAAAAATACTATACTTTAGTGTAGAAATTAATAGCAACAGATTCAGTCCTACAGGTCATTTAACTGTAAACTAAAGGGTTCATAAATAAAAAGTGAATACAGTTCTTGTTGAGAGTGAAGTGTACTCTGGGCTGAGAATATGCTCCATTCTTGACCTGGGTAAATCCTTAAAGTTTAACTCCATGATAGGAATAGTGGACTTGTTCCAGTGGTTGAAATGTACAAGGACCTAGATACCACCTGCTTTTTATCAATGCACAGGACACTACACAAGACTGATCGTGTTTCAATGGAATATGTGCATAGCTCTCCCTATATGGAAACACTCCCCATAGTATTATCATATCATGCACTACTGCTGACAAGCTTTAGGCTGGAGGCTTTCCTCCACAGAAGTTTACACAGGGATAACCTGTTACTGCATAAAGAGGAAGTTCTACAGGGAATTAAAAGCACTCAAGACCTGCTCCATCTAACAGCCCAATGTCTAGAGATGGATTTTCCTGTTTAGGAATCTACTAAAACTAAAATATCCATCTTTCTTCAAGATGATATCTGCTCAAACAGAGGCTATATCAGAGACCGGCAGACTTTTGCAAGTTATGGATACAAGGTCAGATGTAATTGTGGATCTCCAGATGCATTAATTAGACACAATGTGGCTAGGAAGGAGGTAGACCAATACTTAAAGTGAAGTACACCACATGGTTATTTGGGGTTAATGTTACATTCACTTCCTCAAACCAAAGATATCTTGAGGTGGATAAGAAAATCTGCACAGAGAACTATTCCCATGTATAATCATCTTATGAGCCTAGAGGTTTCAAACAGAAAAACTACAAGCTCATTATTAATATAATTCATCTTTCAAAGAAACGGTTCTTTAAAGATGGGTGAGATATATAGACCCCCCCCCTCACAAACAAAAAATACTTGGCCAGATGGTGCTGGGCCAGAATCCGGCCCAGCAGAAGGTCATGAGAAACAGGTCACATGCACCACAGCTGCAGAATACCAGATGCTCAAAATCATACAGATGAAGACATGTCAGGATTGTCTGCAAATTAAACAAACGGGGCAATGTACTTGGGTACTGCGCATCCCAAATGAAGAATATTTTCCACTTTCCAGGTCACATTTGCTGGGGAAGGTTTCTTAAACCACCAGCTGGATAAGAGGATCTACAACAACCAGACAATTGTTGCTCCAACCAAGAACAGTTCCTTTGGCTAGTCCTGAAATGCCTCAACTCCAGGCACATAGCATTCCAAATTTAAAACACTCCTTGGCCTTCAGGGGAATTAAGAGTAGTTTTAGTTTTTCCTTTTTGAATTTTGCTGCAAAACAAAGAAAACAGTAGGGGTGTATCCAGGAATCTTTGTGCCACAAGACACAGAATGCATCTTCTGTGAAATCCTCTTTGCCTTGCTGAATTGAAAACAGTGGAAAAATTGTATTTTTCTGCTTGGTAAACGGGTTGCACTCTGGACTGTCCCATTTTTAAAAGCTCCAAACAGACATGGTTCATGTAATGTACAGTTATATAAAATCTTACCATAACAGTAGACATCCTTCTCTTCACTGTTGCAGTATTCTTTACAATAGGAATCCCCTGCCTAGGGCCAGTATACCAAAGTCTTTAGTTGTAATAGGTACACTGTACATCACATGCATGCTTGGCATAGGGCATAAAGGTGATGTCTTGACATACCATCCTCAGAAATGAAAAGCCCCAGTAGGAACGGCAGCCTAGATATAAGCAGGTAACAGGCACATACAGAAGGAAAAAGGACCAGGGAGAGGAGGGAGGAAGGAAATACTGCAACAGTGAAGAGTAGGACACTGACTGATATAAGTAGGATTTTACACAACTGTACTATGCCCTTCCATATCACTGTCACAGTATTCTTTACAACAGTGAGAGTACAATAGCTCAGGAAGATGACTGGGAGGAGGAAGGGCCAGCACAGCTCTCTAGGAAGCCATGGAAAATGGATCTGGTAACACATGTGCTGGTCATAGAAATCACATGCAACTTATAGTGCTTGGTAAATGTATGCAAGGAAGTCCAGGTAGCTGCCTCAAGAATAGAGTTAGCATCAAAACCCTTGAAAAACACCACAAGAAGCCACAGCCATAGTAGAATGAGCCTTAACAGAAGGATGAAGGCTCTTCCCATGAAAGAATAGTAAAAAGAAATGGTGGTAGATAGCCAAGAAGAAATGGTTTGCTTGGAAATGGCCAAACCCAAATACCTAGTATGAAAAACAAAAAGCTGTTCAGATTTAAGAAAAGCTTCACTCTTATACAAATAATATCAGAGTTGTCTATGCAAATCCAAGGTGTGCAAAACCTTCTCACTATCAGATTGTGCAGAAGGGAAAAAAAGTGCGCAAATGAATAGACTGACAGACAACTCATTAACCACTTTGGGCTCATGCATCCTTGAAGGACATCCTAGAGGAGTTGCTGCCTGCAGCACCAGACTTCCGGCCAGTATACCAAAGTCTTAGAAACAGGAGTACGTGCAACGTTGCATGCAGGGGCCATAAAATTATGTAGGCTACATCTGTGACATCTGCACGTACCAAACTCAGAACAGGCTGTCACACAGAGAGACCCCAGGAGCAGGAGGAGAGAAAACAAAAGCATAAACCTCCCAGACACACAAAATCAGTGGTAAAGGAAAAGAACACAGGTAATGATATGGCCAAAAAGGGGGTAGGTGGGTGGGACTGAAAACTATACTGCAACATGGAAGAGAAGGACAAGTCTAGTTATGGTAAATTCTTACACAACCATTCTATGTCCTTCTATTCTTATGTTGCAGTATTCATAACCTTAGGGAGAGTACCACAGCTCACTAGGAAGTAACATGGGAGGTAGGTTGGAGAGCAGAGTCTGAGACCCTGCAGGATAGACCTAGTTCTAGCCCTGGAGATAAACTCCAATTTGCGATGCTTGGTAAAGGTATGCACAGAAGACCAAGTTGCAGCCTTTAAAATAGAAGTGTAATCAACACCCTTGAGAAAGCTGCTGAAGAGGAAGTCACTCTGGTGGAATGGGCCTTGAAAGATTAACTCAATTGCTTTCCATGAAAGGAATAGCAAAAGACAATTGCCTTAGAAATCCAAGAGGCAAATGTATTTGGACACTGCCTTGCCAAGGGCCCTAGGATAAAGAGAGACAAACAGTTGGTCAGACTGTCTAAAGGGTTTTTGTCTTTTCTAAGCAGAACCTCAGTTGCCTATGAACATCCAAGGAATGCAAAGTCCTTTCCAAAGAGTTCTGTGGCTGAGGGTAAAAGACAGGTAAGATTGTCTAGTTTAAGGAAATTTCATTAACTACTTCAGGCATGAATGAAGGGTTAGTTCTTTGACAAACCCTATCTTTATGAAAAACAAGATAGGGAGGAGAAGCCATAATGGCTTGGATCTCAGAGACCCTCCTGACAGAAGGGCCACTAACAAGACTGTTTTCCATTTACAAAATTTAAGAGGATGAATCGGCTGGCTCAAAGGGGGCCAATGTAAGCTTCTCCAGCACAAAGTTAAGGTCCCAAGGAGGAGGGATATGGTTATGAGGTTGTCTTATGTGAAGGACCCCTTTCAGAAACAGTTTGACATCCAACCTGGAAGCTAGAGGTGGAGTCGAGGGAAGGCAAGCAGAAATAGCAGAGAGGTGCACTTTCATTGAGGAATAAGTCAGCCCAGAATGTAGTAACTTGCACAGGTAAGAAAGGATCATTGGAACAGAAACTTAAAATGGGTTGTGTTTTCTCTTGAGACACCAATGGGATAATCTTTAACATTTTAATAAATAGTTTCTCCTGGTACTTGGTTTCCTGGAATCCTGCAGGACATTGACTACGTCGTCTAAATATAGATGTCTAAAGGGGATCAGAACTCTATCACCTACACTGTCAGTTTGAGATTGAGAGGGTAGGGATGAATAAGGGATCCCCTGTCTTGTGCGAGTAGGCTGAAGTGGTGAAGTAACCTGTGGTGATTACCCTGGGCTAGAAGGTAAAGTAGGGGAAAAGTACAGTTGTGTACCTACCATAAATGTAGATGTTCGAGTGTATTCACTGTTGCAGTCATTACTCTTGGGTTATCCTGCTGGCAGGCTACCCGCAGTCGGCCTGAATTCCAAAGTCTTGGTCCGGCGTCGGTTGCTGTCGCCTCTTCCCTGACGTCAGTGCGCCAGGGGTATAAAAGATGCAGCAGATGCCATTTTCTTCAGTTTTTCATGCCCCAGATGTCAAGTGCCCCCCAAAAGGGTAGACTAAATAAATTATGCCAATAAACATGCATGCACTAAAATAAACATTTCCTTCATCTACAAGCAAATACACCACATAGGTTGTATAGAATAAAGAAGTACAGATAAGGCCCAGCAAAAGAAAGGGGGATGGGTAGGAGGGTAACCTGGACTGCAACAGTGAATACACTCGAACATCTACATTTATGGTAGGTACACAACTGTACTATGTTCATCGTGTTTCACTGTTGCAGTCATTACTCTTGGGTTGAATCCCAAAGCTAAGGATGGGTGGCTGGGCTAAAATAGGATTAGAAGAGGCTATGAGGCCCTGCAGAACTGCAGTGGCAAAGCCTGCTCTGGATTTAGAGTAGAGAGGTAAGTGGTAGTGCTTTGTAAAAAAGTGTGCACTGAACTCCAAGTTGCAGCCTCTAAGATGTCTTTGGTTGGTACTCCTCTGAGGAAGGCTGCTGAAGTGGCTGCTGCTCTGGTTGAATATGGCCTAATGCCCATAGGCACTGATTTGCCATGCTATGAGTAGCAGAAACGAATGCAATGGCCTATCCATTTTGAAATAGTCTATTTTGAGATCCTTGTGATCCTGCAGCATATGCCACTAAAAGTTGCTTAATCTTTCTGAAAGCTTTAGTTCTGTCCAAGTAGAAGCGTAGCTGTCTGTGTATGCCCAAAGAATGCAGAAGTCTCTCACCCTTGTTCTGTGGGTTTGGATAAAAGGTAGGCAAGTGAATGGTTTGGTTAAGGGCCACAGTGGACACTACCTTAGGCATAAATGTCGGGTTCGTCTGCAGAGAAACCCTGTCTGGATGGAAAATGATAAAAGGTTCCACAGCCATGAGTGCCTGTAACTCAGAGACTCGTCTTGCAGAGGTTATTGCTAGGAGCAGAGCTGTTTTCCAGGATAAGAATTTTATATCAGCTGTTGAGGCTGGCTCAAAAGGAGGCAGTGTGAGTTTTTCCAAGACATAATTGAGGTCCCATGCAGGTATTGGTGCTCTCCTTGGAAGTCTTATGTTTTTGGCCCCTCTGAAGTACTGCCTTATTAAAGGATGAGAAAAGATAGGTGGTTCCGTATTGTAATGGGCTGAAATGGCAGAGGCATGAATCTTAATTGATGAAAAGGATAGGCCTTTGTCCAGCATCTCAGCTAAGTATTGTAAAATCTGAGGAATATTTGGTACAAATGTGCCAATTCCTTGTTCCAAGCACAGAATCTCTTCCATTTTTCTGCATAAGATTTTCTGGTACTGGGCCTCCTGGCCTCCAAAATAACATCCATCACAGCTTTGGAGAGATGAGTGTTCTGAATGGCTACATTACCCTCCATGCTGCCAGATTTAAGGTCCTGAGTTGGCTGTGCAGGATCTGATTGCCTTGTTGGGTCAGTAAGTGAAAAAATTGAGGCAATGCCCAGGCTGGACCTTGAGACAAGTTCTTTAGGATTGGGTACCAGTGCTGGCGTGGCCAGTCTGGGGCAATCAGTATAATTTTTGGCTGCTCTTGTCTGACCTTTAGGAGTACCTTGGGGAGGAGAGGCAGTGGAGGAAAGGCATATACTGTTAGGTTTTTCCAGCTGAAGGATAAGGCATCCACTTTCTATCCTTGCTCATGATAAGTCCTTGTGCAGAGTCTCTGTAGTTGGCAGTTGTGAGGGGAGGCAAATAGATCTATGTCTGGGCATCCCCATTTCCTTGTTACCATGCTGAAGACTTGTGGATCCAGTTTCCACTCGTGGGGATCCATAAGGTTTCTTCTTAGTTCGTCTGCCAGAGTATTTATTTTTCCTGGCAGGAATTGTGCTTGCAGGTAAACTTGATAAGTCAATGCTGTGTCCCACAAAGTCATGGCTTATCTGCAGAGGGGGTAGGAATGTGTGCCTCCCTGCTTGTTTATGTACCACATGACTGCGGTATTGTCAGTCTTTATCAGTAGTTGCCCTGGATGAAGTAGATCCTTGAAAGCTGTCAGGGCATTCTGAACAGCTAGCATCTCTTTTTGATTGATATGAAGATGCATCTGGCTTGCGGGCCATGTACCCTGAATACATTTTCCTGCAATGTGGGCCCCTGGCATAATCTGATGCATCCGTTGTTAGTGTCTACCTGACTGTGGGTAAAGTGAATGGCTGTCCCTTGTTGTGGTGACAGGCCTGTGCCCACCATCGAAACTCCTGTTGCAGGCAGGGAATGAGGGTAAGTAATGTTTCCAGGCTGTGGCAATGTTGAGTCCAAACACTTTTTAGATACCATTGTAGTTTCCTCATATGCAGTCTGACATATGGAATTAGCAGAATGCAGGATGCCATGAAGCCCAAAGCCTGCAGATTTTTTCTTGCAGATAACTGGGTCTTTGCTGCCAACATTTTGAAGTAAGAAGTCAGTTGCCTTTGTTTGTCTGGCGTGAGATAAACCATCTGGGCAGTTGTATTTAAGCTTGCACCCAGGAATATTATCTCTTGAGAGGGTACTAGTTTTGATTTCTTTTCGTTTACTGTGTACTCTAGGCAAATTAGCAATCTTTAACGCCAGATGCTTTAGTAGAATGTCCTTATTCTCTGCTTGAATAAGGCAGTCGTCCAAGTAAGGATATATTTGAATTCCTCTTTGTCTGCAAACTGGTGCCAGGCATTTTGTGAAGACAATGGGCGCAGTAGATAAGCCAAGGGGCAGTGCAGAGAATTGGTAGTGCATTGAGCCAGCTATAAATCTGAGGTATCTTCTGCAAGATTGTCTGATTGGGACATGCAGGTATGCCTCTTAGGTCCAAAGTTACAAGCCAAGCCTTCTTGCCCAGCATGGGCAGTAGCTGCTGCAGAGTCAACATTTTGAATTTTGGAACGTCCAGAAATGTGTTTAGAATTGACAGGTCCAGTATTGGTCTCCAGGCTTTGTCTTTTCTGGGTACCAAGAAAAGTAGAGTCAAATCCTTGTCCCTGCTCTTGTTGTGGTACTCGCTGAATGGCCCTCATGTCCACGAGGGATGAAACTTGCTTTTGTGCCTCTGCCCATTGATTGTGTGGCAGGTCTGGCATACCTTTTGCCCTTGGCAGGGTGTGAAAGTGGAACCTGTAGCCCTGAGACCCATTTGTCCTGAGTGATCATGTGCCAATTTTGTGAAAAATGTGCTAGTATTCCCCCTAAGGAGGCTGCCAAAAGAGAAGTGCTTGGTTCTGGCAGAGGAAAGTCATTGGGACTGTTTCCTGTATGGCTGCGATTTGTCTTCTCTGCTTTTGGAGGTAGAAGCACCCCATTGTTTAGGCCTGTATGAGCCTTGGGGCTGGGATCTGCCTCTGGGGCGTCCGTATCTGCCTCTTTGTGGCCTGTCTGACACTGGAAAGGACCAATTCTTTTTAGGCCAGTTCCTGCTAAATCTGGGTGGCTGCACCTGTAAGAAATCCTTAACTGTCTGCATAGATTTCGCTTTGTCCTCCATTTTCTTCAAAACCTCTTCTGCTTTAACACCAAACAAAGTATCATTCTGTAATGGAGCATCTAATAATTTTGCTTTAACATGATCAGGCAGATTCTGTTCCTTTAACCAAGCATGTCGCCTAATGACAGAACCCGTAACAGCGGCCTTGCAAGAGGCCTCCAGAGAATCAATGCCACATTGCAAAGTATGTTTTCCCACTTGTTCAGTTGCATGCAATAAATCCTGCATTTCCTTGTTTTCTGCACATTCAGAATTTAACATTTTCTGTTTAAGCAGTGACAATAAGTATTGCTGATATTTAAGCATATTAAATTGACAATTTAAAGCCCTCACAGCCAAGGCAGCAGAAGTGTAAACCTCCCCCCCCCCCATCTGTCCAGTGCCCTTGAATCCCTATCAGAGGGGATAGGGTTTTTTGCAGTGGAAGCCTTGACCCCCTTTGGGACCCTGAGAAATAGTTTCTGGAACAGCAGCAGGGTTTTTATAAAGAAATTTATGTGAATCTGGAACCCTGTAGTATCAGTCTGGCTTAACAGGTGCAGGTGGTAAAGAGTCAGAGGACAGGCCAGACTCTGAAAATACATCATCTACAATATCTAAAACAGGAGGGATAGCAAGAGGCCTGTGCTGAGGTAGTAAAAGAAAATCTCTAAGCCTTTTCTTAGATTCTGAGTAGTCTTGGCTCTCCCAGTGGAAGTGCTCCCTCATGGTATGCAGGGTTTCCTCAAAAGAATAATCCTCAGGAGGGGAGGCTGAAGGGATATATTCTTCAGCATCGGAATCCTCATAGGGAAGGAGAGTATTCTTGGTCAGAAGAGGAGTTAGAGGAAATGGAAACCTGATGTGAAGATTCATATTCTGTCTCCTGCCTAGGCCTCTTCTCAGGAGGGGGATGGGAACCCCTGATCAAAGTAATTAGGTCTTCGGCTATTTTGAGCATCTGTTTTTTAGGCATGGAGGCCAGTCCATAGGCTTGCTGCACTTGTTTCTGTGCGTCTTTAGTGGTGCTTTAGTCTTTGCCTTTGAAGCTGCAGTCGGTTTTATATATAACTGTGTAGGCCTGAAAACACCCTCAGAAGCCGATGCCTGCTCAGCGGCTCCAGACCCATCTGAGGGAATATTTTCTAAGTGTCCAATACCTCAAGTTTCCAGAGGCCTAGTCTGCTCCACGTGGGAGTCGGAAGCGGCCTGCGGCTCTGAGGTAGCGGGCGTCAGGGGCTGCGAAAGCGCCTCACTGAGAACTGGCGAACCGGCGACTGGCTTAGAAGAAACCTCATCAGTTTTGGACCTCGGATGCCTTTCCTTTTGTTTCTTGTGAATTGCGGTAGTCGGACGGTTATCTAATGACATTGTGTAATTAAATCTTCGGCCAAAGTAATGAAATGCAAAATCGTACCAACGCTTAATAGTGCGTTGGTTAAATCTAGCACAAAATCTGCAATTAACTACGTCGTGATCAGGGCCTAGGCAAGGAATAAAATAAGAATGGAAGTCCTTATGAGGTATTTGCATCCCACAAGAAACACAATTATTAACTTTTTCTGACATCGGTCTGGAGCAAGAAAAAAGTTTCCCCAATGGGGTACTTAGCTTTAAATGAAGACTTTGGATCTGAAATTCGAACACGAAAAGCTCAGGAGTTGGCCGACCGGCACTTGCAAACTGCTTCTGCTTCAGGCACCGCACGGCAAGAAAAACTGAAGAAAATGGCGTCGGCTGCATCTTTTATACCCCTGGCGCACTGACGTCAGGGAAGAGGCGACAGCAACCGATGCCAAACCAAGACTTTGGAATTCAGGCTGACTGCGGGTAGCCTGCCAGCAGGATAACCCAAGAGTAATGACTGCAACAGTGAAATACGAACATCCAATGCTATCTTGGCCAAAAGGGAGTCACCAGCAGGAATTTTGGTTTGTCCTCCTGTATTTTCAGGAGGACTTTGTGAATCAAAGGAAATGGAGGGAAGGCATAAAGGAACATTCCCTTACCATGAAAAGCAAAATGCGCCCATCCTCCAGGCTTGTGGATGGGGATGTCTTGTGCAAAAGAGGGACATTTGTCTGTTCTGGGAGGAGGCAAACAGATCTGCCTGAGGAATACTCCGCCTGTGAAGTAGATCCAGAAATACTTCCCTGTGAAGCACCATTCATGGGAGGGTGTTAAAGTTCTGCTCAGGGTATCTGCCATCTCAATGTCTTCTGATGGAACGTAAACTGCCTGCAAGTGAATATGCAGTGCTGCTGCCAGGGACCAGATTAGAATAGTAAGACTGAAGAGAGGGTATGACTTTGTTCCTCCAGGTTTGTTTATATACCACTGAACTGTTATGCTGTCTGTGATGACCTTCAGGGTGCCTGGCAGAAGGTAGCCTTGAAAGGCTTCTATTGCCAAGGAAAGGGCCCTTAGTTCTTTTAGGCTGATGTGGTCCTTTTCTTGAATGGATCACTCCCCCTGTACTTTGTGCTGGCACTGTGTAGGATAGCCCCCCAACCTAGACCTGATGTGTCTGTGTAAAAATGCTGTTTGGGTGGAGGGGTCTGCAAGCGTACCCCTTGACTGAGGATAATGGTAGCAATCCACCAGGAGAGCTAACTTTTTAAACAGGGAAGAACAGAGTTTTGTTTCCAAGGGATGAGAGTGTTAGTTCCAAGAATTTCTCAAGACCCACTGAAACTTCCTAATGTGCATCCTGGCTAGAGGGATCATGGGAATCAAGGAAGCCATGTATACTAGGATTCTGAGAGGCAGTGGAAGAAGCGAGTAAGAAATTCCACTTTCTGGGCAGGGGCAAAGACTGACATCATGTCTGTCCTTCTCCTGCAACCCAGGAAAAACAAGATCTTTGGAAGGAGCCATTTGAGACACTAGGCAATTCACCATGAAGCCTAGGCTCTGCAAAAACTTGCAATCCATGTCTAAGTGTTGCGACAGGGTGAGAGAATCTTGGTGCAGAATAAGGAGGTTGTGCAACTAAGGATAAATTTGTATGCCCTGCAGTGTGCAATGTGCAATGCCTGGGGCTAGATACTTTGTGAATACTCTTGGGGTGTGGAGAGGCCAAAGGGTAAGGCAGAGAACTAAAAATGTGAAGAACCCACTGAGAAACGTAAAAATTTCCTGCAAGTGGGACAAATAGGGATGTGAAGGTGAGCATCCTTCAGATCCAGGGAGGCCATGAAGGCTTTCTGAGGAATAAGGGGAAGAAGGTGCTGTAATGTGAGCATTTTGAAGGTAGGCACCCTGAGGAAGAGACTGAGGTGGGATAAGTAGAGTACGGGTCTCCAAGGACCATCTTGCATGGAACAAAAAAAACATCCTGGAATAAAACCACTTGGCTAACTGATCCTCTGGTACTTGTTCTATAGTTCCCTGAGAGGAGTTGGCACAGAATAGTGGGAAAAAAGTGGAAGCTGACTGGGTGAGGGTTGAACTCCTTGGAAAGGTGGAAATTGCCCACCAAGTCATGAAGTATCCCCTCTCGATGAGGGACAGCACCCACTTGTCTGAGGTGATTTTCTGCCAGGAGGGTAGGGAAAGGGTTAGGCGTAAGGGGTAGGAGGATTCAAAGGCAGACAAGCAGAAATTGCTGACAGATGGGCCTGAATAAAAGAATATGCCAACCCAGCATTGAGCAAATCACACAAATAAGAGAATCAAAGGAACATTCACAATAAGTGGATCCAGGTTACGACAAAAACACCAGACCACCATCTCTTGCATTTGGACAAAAGATTAGAGGATCAAAACCCTCTCACCCACAATGTCAGTGGAGAAATGGATAAATGAGGATGGATGAGAGATCCCTTGTCTTGTCAAGTAGATTCACCCTGTAAAGTAACTTGTGACGACTGCCACTGGCAAAATGCAAAGAGGGAACAAATGCTATCTGGGTCAAAAGGGAGTCACCAGCAATATTTTGGGAGCATCCTGTTTTATCTTGAACAGCACCTTTGGTACGAGAGGAAGGGGAGGTAAGGAAGAAAGAAACATCCCTTTTCAAGAAAAAGACAGGGTGTTCACCTACCAGGCAAGAGGAAGTGGGGCTCTGGTGCGAGAGAGAGGAATGTCTGTTCAGAGGGGAGGCAAATAGATCTATTTGAGGAGTACGTCACTGGTGGATAATGTCCAGAAACACATCCCTGTGTAGCATCCACTCTGTTATGGAACTGGCCAGAGAATCTGTCACTATGTTCTGATCCGAGGAAATGTAAATTATCTGAAGGGTTACCAGATACTAGATACCTAGATCTCAAACCTGAAGAGTTAAGATAAGACTTTGTCCTACCTTCCCTGTTGATATACCACATCACTGTGGTATTGCCTGTGAAAAGTTTGAGGAGCCTGGAAGGAAAAGAGAATGAAGAGCCAGAAGAGCAGTCATCTCTGAGATTGATGTGGTCTGTCTTGTCAAACAGACCAAAGGCCCTGCACTTTCAGAGGACCAAAGGAGGCCATCCCATCCCACATCCAAGGCATCTGTGAAGAGTTTCTGAGGCAAGATTGGAAGTTGAAAAGGAAGCCCTGGGTTGAGGGACAACTAATGGATCCACCACTGAAGTTCCAACTCCAGGTTTTGCGGGAGAGAAATAGCAAAGTGTAGATGCTGAAGTAAAATCTCTGGAGAGGAGGCCTGAATGAGCAGGTCATCTAGGTATGGAAAGATCTGCATCCCACCTCAACCTGCAGAAAGCAATTGCAGGAGCTAGGCATTTGGTGAAGACCTTTGGTGTAGTAGAGCGGCCCAAGGGCAAAGCACAAAACTGAAAATGACAGGAAGCAAAAGAAAAACAAAAAACTTCCTGAAAACGGGATGAGTGGGAATGTATAGATAAGCATCCTTGAAATCCAGGAAAACTAGAAAAGCCTGACGAAAAACAGGAAACAATGTTTGAAGACATAGCAGCGGAAAGGAAGGGGACCTTCAGAAAGGTGTTTAGCTGAGAAAGATCCAGAATGGGTCCTCCAGGTACCTTCTTACCTGGGGACCACGAACATTCTTTAGTAAAACCCCTTCCTCCTCTGAGGAGTTGGAACTTTTTGAAATGCTCCTTGAACTAACAGGATAGAGGAAGCACCGCTAGAAAAAGAGCAGTTGCTCTTGAAGAGGTTGAGGAATACTTAAAAGTGGAAGATTCTAAACCTTGCAATAACCCTGGTGAATTATGGAAAGAATCCAGGAGTCTTAGGTGACCTTTAACCAAATAGAAGGGACAAAGAAAGATGCAGAGAAAGAGGAATGTGATTTAGAGGAACAGGCATGGATAGTCTGATAGCATCTGGTTTGCCAGGAAAAGTAGGCTTTTGAGTAGGAGGGGTTTGGGTGGACGTAGCGGGAAGAGCCCTTCTACCATCTTTTTACCTTTGTGGAATGGGCAAGATGGTCTACCAATAAAAGCAGGTTGGGGTAATTCCTTTGAAATCTGGGAACAGGTGAAACCATATGCTTCATATCCTGTGTAGCCTTACCCTTTTTTGCAGGGACTTAAACATCTCTACAGCAGCACCAAAAGTACAGTTGTGTACACCTACCATAAATGTAGATGTTAGAGTGTCTTCACTGTTGCAGTCATGACTGTAGGGTTCTCCCCTGCCGGCAGGCAGCCCTCGGTCGGCCAGAATCCCAAAGTCTGGGTCCGGCATCGGCTGTTCAACCCTGCTCCCTGACGTCAGAGCTCCAGGAGTATAAAGCTGACAGCCGACACCATCTTCTCCAGTTTTTCTTGCCCCAGATGTCAGGAGTTCCAAAATGAAAATGGTCCCATAACCTTTGCAAATACACCTCAGAAGAATGGTGAAAAAAGAGGGGACAGGAGGGAGGGAAACCCAGACTGCAACAGTGAAGACACTCTAACATCTACATTTATGGTATGTGTACACAACTGTACTATGTTCATCGTGTTTCACTGTTGCAGTCATGACTGTAGGGTAGAATCCCAAAGCTGAAAGAAAGGGAGGTGGTCATAAAGAAGAAGGGGCGGCTAAAAGGCCCTGCAAGACTGCAGAGGCAAAGCCTGCCCTAGACTTAGAGTAGAGAGGTAAATTGTAGTGCTTAGAGAAAGTATGCACTGAACTCCAAGTTGCAGCTTCCAAAATGTCCTTGGTAGGAACTCCCCTAAGGAAGGCCGCAGAAGTGGCAGCAGCTCTGGTGGAATGAGTCCGAATGCTCCCTGGGATTTGCCTTCCATTGTGTGAATAACAAAATCTGATTCCATGAGCAATCCATTTAGAAATGGTTTGTTTAGAAATGGCTTTACCTTGGGAACTTGAAGCATAAGAAACAAACAATTGTTCTGATTTTCTGATTTCCTTGGTTCTGTTCAGGTAAAAACGTAGCGGTCTATGTACATCCAAGGAATGTAAGATCCTTTCCCCTTTATTTTGAGGAGTGGGGAAAAAGGTTGACAAGTGGATAGTTTGATTTAAAGCCACTTTGGAAACCACCTTTGGCATGAAGGTCGGATTATTCCTCAAAGACACCCTGTCTTGATGAAAAATAATATAAGGTTCCACCGCCATAAGGGCTTGCAACTCTGAAACTCTCCTGGCAGAGGTTAGTGCTAACAGGATAGCTGTCTTCCAAGATAAAAACTTGATGTCAGAAGAAGCGGCAGGCTCAAAAGGAGGCAAGGTTAGTTTTTCCAAAACATAATTGAGATCCCAAGCAGGAATAGGAGGAGATCTAGGAGGTCTTAAGTTCTTAGCTCCTCTGAGGAACTGTCTCATGAGCTGATGGGAAAAGATGGGAGGGTCTGTATTATAATGAGCAGAAATAGCAGAGGCATGGATCTTAATGGAAGAGAAAGAGAGACCCTTATGTAAGAGATCTGTCAAGTAAAGTAAAATTAAAGTAATGTTAGGAGGAAGAGGATCAGAATCCCGAGCCTGCATCCAGGAACAAAATCTTTTCCATTTTCCTGCATAAGATTTTCTAGTGCTAGGATGTCTGGCTTCTAAAATGACATCCGTAACCTGCTTGGGTAGGAAAGAAGTACTCAAAGGCCCTGGATTAACCAGGCCGCCAGGCTGAGAGTTCTGACATGAGAGTGTAGAACCCGACCCTGATGCTGGGACAGAAGGTTCGGAGACTGAGGTAAAATCCAAGGGGGCTACAGGCATAGGTTTTTTAGAGTTGGATACCAAAACTGCCGAGGCCAATTCGGAGCCAACAAGATTATCATCTTGGGTTTGTCCCGTTTTATCTTCAATAAAACTCGTGGAAGAAGAGGTAGAGGCGGAAAGGCATATCCCGAGAGGTTCCTCCAACTGAATGACAGAGCATCCACTTTCCAAGCTTCTCTGTGGAAAGTCCTGGTGCAAAAATTCTGTAGCTGATGATTTAGATGGGATGCAAAGAGATCTATGTGAGGACATCCCCATACTGCTGTTATCATCCTGAATATTTTGGTGTCCAGCATCCACTCGTGTGGATCCGAAAGGTTTCTGCTCAAACTGTCTGCCAGTAAGTTTTGTTTCCCTGGTAGAAACTGAGCTTGAAGATCCAGATTGCAAGCTAGAGCTGTGTTCCATAAATCCATGGCTAGTCTGCAAAGGGGGTAGGAATGAGATCCCCCTTGCTTGTTTATGTACCACATAACTGTGGTGTTGTCTGTCCGTATTAGTAGTTATCCTGGTTGTATGAGATTCCTGAAGGCCAATAGAGCTTTCTGAATGGCTAACATTTCCTTTAAGTTGATATGCAGGTGCATCTGATCCTTTGTCCAAAGGCCCTGCAGACAATTGCCCTGAAAATGGGCTCCCCAAGCATAATCCGAGGCGTCCGTGGTTAGAATCTGAGAGGCAGGAGGTAGACGGAAGGGCTTCCCTTTGTTTAGAGCACATGCCCTGGACCACCAAAGAAATTCCTTTTGAAGGCAAGGAAGGACGGGAATCAGTATGTCCTGGTCGTCATTCCAACATAGAACGAACTACAGGATTGACACACTGCCACATAGACCAAGTTAGAAGATCTACAATCAGCATAAAACTTAGACACATATTTACGTCCTGTAACAGGGTGGATAAAACAGTCAGAGACAGCAATTAATTTACATTGATTGCAAGAGTGGCAAGGATATGTGCCATTCTTGCTCAAAGCTCTAGTGACTATTGGTTCTTTATCATAACACAGTAATCTGTTGAGGGAGAGCATGTTCCTATAAGCTACATGTGGTTTGCTGTCTACTAGACTCCTAATGTTTTCATCCAACATTAGCAATTTCCAATTATTATTAAGAACTTGTAAAACATGACTATTCTTATTAGTATATGGTAAAACAATCCTGTTAGTAAAATGTTTTGTTCTATCAGGTTCTAAAGGTGGATCACCACGTGTTCTCTTAAAAAAAGGAGCCCCTTTGGTAGCTCTGAGGCGGTCTCCTGTTTGTATGTTGTTATGCGACACACTATAACCTCTATGGACTTTAAATCCTTACAGGATAAAAAAAGGAAACTCGAGAGAGATTTCCTGGATTTCCAAAACGGTCAGGTTTTTTCCTGGCCGCGTGACAACATCAAACGCCATCCTACTTCTTCTACACACAAGCCGGTTATTTCTACTAACTTGCAACAAGCTCCCGAAAGGGAATCAACACATCAGATGACATCATCAACGAGCGCGAGTGGTGCGTCTCCTCTCATGCAATCGGTAACTGGTGTGGCGAGCATCGTTCGAACTCCTGCACCTAAACAAGTGTTAGTTGAAGCATTGATTCATGCTGATCACAGTGGAAACATGAATACGGATGCACAGCCTGCTGCAAGTGGATCCGCACAGGTCTCTGGACATAAGGGGAATGATACCAAACGTAAACAACTCCCCATTGACACGTTTGTTGTTTCAATGGAGAATGAAGTTCTTGGATTAGGAGAGGGGCTTCCTTCTTTTCCGCTGCCCTTCAGACCATTCGAACGGAGGACTTGGTCTCCACAGGGGAGGGCAGCGAAGAGGAAAAACTCCGAGGAAACCTTTCCACATGTAAAGAAGTCGCACATACCTGTAACCAGGACTTAGTGGTAAATATTTCCAGCTATGATTTAAATGAGTACGAGATATCTGTTTTAAACAAAGGTTTGGGGTTTATACCCTCTAGTTGTAATGACTTGACTGACATCATTGTCGATGTTAAGATGTTTACTAGGAGCCTGGGGCTCAAACTGCTATATGGACAAGAGGCTAGTCATGTTGACAATAACAATAAGAGTTCTATGCCCTTCAAAAAACCATCCACTTTTCTTCCTTTGCAGCATCCACTACTAGAAGCCTTCGAACAAGCCTGTGAGCTTGAGCTTTTTGAGTTATACAACAGTAAACATATCAAATCGTGTTTTTATAACACCACCTCACAAGAAAGAGCTGCTATCACTAGTCTTAGAAACAATGAGGATTTGGTCATTAGACAAGCTGACAAGGCGGTGCTGTCGTCATTATGGACAGATCTTTCTACAGATGTAAAATGCAGTTGATGTTATCTGACAGTGAAACGTATTTGTCTATTTGTAATTATGATCTTAACAATTTAATTAAGGACTTGCATAGTCATTTGTATGAGCTGCTATTGACGGATGTCATTGATAAAGAATTGTATACCTACTTTTTGGTTGACAATCCTCTTGTCCCCTCATTCAGAGGTCTTCCCAAAATTCATAACGGACTAGAGAACCCCTCTTTAAGACCAATTGTATCCAGCAGGGGATGGCTCACTGAGCCGATCTCCATTTATTTGGACAAGATGTTGAAACCTGTTGTTTCTAAAGTCAAGCAAATATTAAGGGACACTACACATTTTTTAGAAAATCTAGCTTGTCATCACAACTCTACCTCATTTGACTCTGAGGACATACTCGTCACTCTTGACGTAAAATCTTTGTTCACTTCGATACCAAACACCACTGGGATGGATTATATTAGAAATCTGTTAGTGAACAATACATTTCCCAGTCATATCATTACTAGATGGATGTCTCTTTTAGAGCTTGTTCTCCAACACAATGTTTTGCTGTATGACAGTAGGTACTACCTTCAAACCAAAGGTGTAGCGATGGGCACCCCATGTGCCAATGCCTATGCTAATTTGGTATTGGCACATTGGGAGGCTACCCATGTTTTCAATGACAACAATATATTCTTGACTCAACTCAAATACTACAATAGATTTGTAGATGATGTTTTTATTTTGTGGGGAGGCACGATAGAACAGCTATTTGATTTTGTGTCCTATCTGAACAATACAACTGATTTCCTTCAGTTTGATTGCAGTCATTCTGTTAATGAGATTGCATTCCTAGATGTTAAGATCATCAAGACTTTTAAAGGCCTTGAAACTGAATTGTACAGGAAGGAGTGCTGGAGGAATAATCTGTTACACCGTACCAGCATGCACCCCAGACACGTTTATGACAACATAGTAACCAATCAGGTCATGAGGGCGTCTAGGTTGACTACCCTCAATACCACCTATGACATTCAGAAGAAGGAGATTGCTAGTAATTTTTTACACAGAGGTTATGATCGCAATAAAGTTCATAACAACATACAAACAGGAGACCGCCTCAGAGCTACCAAAGGGGCTCCTTTTTTTAAGAGAACATGTGGTGATCCACCTTTAGAACCTGATAGAACAAAACATTTTACTAACGGGATTGTTTTACCATATACTAATAAGAATAGTCATGTTTTACAAGTTCTTAATAATAATTGGAAATTGCTAATGTTGGATGAAAACATTAGGAGTCTAGTAGACAGCAAACCACATGTAGCTTATAGGAACATGCTCTCCTTCAACAGATTACTGTGTTATGATAAAGAACCAATAGTCACTAGAGCTTTGAGCAAGAATGGCACATATCCTTGCCACTCTTGCAATCAATGTAAATTAATTGCTGTCTCTGACTGTTTTATCCACCCTGTTACAGGACGTAAGTATGTGTCTAAGTTTTATGCTGATTGTAGATCTTCTAACTTGGTCTATGTGGCAGTGTGTCAATCCTGTAGTTCGTTCTATGTTGGAATGACGACCAGGACTTTTCGTGAGCGTATGCGTGAGCACGCCTATGCCATTGAGAAGGCCAATACAAACAATGCTTTGGCCAAGCACACCCTGGACCATGGTTCCTCACATTGTTTTAGGTTCAGGGTTTTGGAGTTAGTACACAAAGGAGGTAGATTAGGCAACATCAGGAACCGTACAGAAGAGAGGGAAGGGAAATGGATTCTAAAGCTACAAGCTCATAGGTTTGGACTCAATGACAGATTTACACTTAAGCCTTTTCTTTCTAGTAGACCCCTTAAGCATTGACTTCATGGGTAATTAACACATTATTTGTTCTTAATTGATTTCAATATCCTGTTTCTTTAATTACTTTCATGATCTGATTTGTCTGTTTGAATTTGAATTTGTTTATAAGGGGTATTTTTTACTGCATTTGATGTCTGATGAAGCGTTGGGTACAACGTGAAAGCGCTTACCACTGCAGTTCGTTTTTATGGTTTTATGGTTTTTACTAATAAACCTTGGATTTTATCGACTTGAGAGTGTGACTTTATTCACTTGTTGTTCAGCTACTTGGACAGAGTTCTGTCCTCACAGCACATGGTGCACACCTCGGATTTTACTGCATAAACGTAGGGTTAGTTCTCAAGGACACCCTGTCCTGGTGGAAAATGAGGAAAGGTTCCACTGCCATTAGTGCCTGAAATTCTGAAACTCTTCGAGTTGATATTATTGCCAGGAGCAGAGCAGTTTTTCAAGAAATATATTTTAATTCTGCTGTGTTAGCTGGCTCAAAGGGAGGTAAAGTTAATTTTTTCAAAACAAAGTTGAGGTCCCAAGGTGGAGTAGGTGCTCTACAGGGCGGTCTTATGTTTTTAGCCCCTCTGAGGTACTGTTTTAGCAACGGATTAGAGAAAATTGGAGGATCCGTGTTGAAATGAGTACAGATGGCAAAGGTGTGGATCTTGATGGATGAAAAAGAGAGACCTTTGTCCAGCATCTAAGTTAAATATTGCAGAATCTGAGGAATGTTTGGGACAAGAGGTTCAAGGCTGTGAGCCTGGTTCCAGGCACAGAATCTCTTCCATTTATCCAAATAGACTTTCCTGGTACTAGGTCTTCTGGCCTCCAGAATGACATCGATAACAGTTTTGGAGAGAGGCACTGCTTGCTTGACTAAGGAATTTTCCATGCAGCTAGGTTTAAGGTCTTTAGCTGGCTGTGTAGTATTTGTTTGTTGTGCTGAGACAGCAGATGTGGGATTTGAGGCAAAATCCAGGGTGGTTCTTGTGCTAAATTCTTTAAGATTGGGTACCAGTGCTGGCGTGGCCAGTCTGGAGCAATCAGGATCATCTTTGGCTCTTCTTGCCTGGCTTTTATGAGAACCTTTGGAAGGAGAGGTAGTGGAGGGAAAGCGTATACTTGTAGGGTTTTCCAGCTGAATGAGAGGGCATTCACTTTCCATGCTTGTGGATGGTAACTCCTTGTGCAGAACTTCTGTAGCTGGCAGTTCATTGGGGATGCAAACAGATCTATGTCCGGGCTCCACCATTTCTGTGTTATTCTGAATATTTGTGGATTCAATTCCCATTCGTGGGGATCCATGATGTTTCTGCTTAAGTCGTCTGCCAGTGTGTTTTTCTCTCCTGGCAGGAATTGTGCTTGCAGATGAACTTGATAGTTTAGAGCTGTGTTCTACAAGGTCATGGCTTGTCTGCAGAGGAGGTAGGAGTGAGTGCCCTCTTGCTTGTTTATGAACCACATAACTGTGGTGTTGTCTGTTTTTAGTAATAGTTGCCCTGGATGCAGCAGGTCCTTGAAAGCTATTAGGGCATTCTGTACAGCTAACATCTCTTTTTGATTGATGTGAAGATGCTTTTGTTCTGCGGGCCACTTACCGTGAATACATTTTCCTGCCATATGTGCTCCCCAGGCGTAATCCGATGCATCTGTTGTCAGTGTATGCCTGGCTGTGGGTTGAGTAAAAGGCTGTCCCTTGTTGAGGTGACAAGCTTGAGCCCACCATCGAAACTCCTGTTGAAGGCAAGGAATTAGTGGTATAACGGTTTCCAAACTTTGACAGTGTTGAGACCATACACTCTTTAGGTACCATTGTAGTTTCCTCATATGCAGTCTGGCATATGGAATTAGTAATATGCAAGATGCCAACCCAAGGCCTGCATAATTTTTTTTTGCAGGGAGTTGGGTTTTTGTTGCCATCAACTGAAAGTATTGAGTCAGTTGTCCTTGCTTGTCTGGCATGAGATAAGCCATCTAGGCCGTTGCGTTCAAGTTGGCTCCCAGGAATATTATCTCTTGTGAGGGCACTAGTTTTGATTTCTTTTAGTTTATTTTGTACCCCAGGCAACTTAATAACTGTTTTACAAATGCCAGATGCTCTAGAAGAATGTCCTTGCTCTCTGCTTGAATCAGGCAGTCGTCCAGGTACTGATAAATTTGAATTCCTTTCTGTCTGCAAAATGCGATTATTGGTGCCAGGCACTTTGTGAAGACCCTGGGTGCAGCAGATAAGCCAAAGGGCAGTGCAGAGAATTGATAGTGCATTGAACCTGCTATGAATCGGAGGCATCTTCTGCAGTTTTGTCTGATAGGGACATGCAGGTAAGCCTCTTTGTGGTCCAAGGTCACGAGCCAAGGTTTCTTGCCCAGCATGGGAAGAAGCTGCTGTAGTGTCAACATTTTGAATTTCAGAACATCCAGGTAAGTGTTTAGAGAAGAAAGATCCAGAATGGGCCTCCAAACTTTGTCCTTTCTGTTAACCAGAAAGAGTCTTGAATAAAATCCTTGTCCTTGCTCTTTTGGTGGTACCTCTTAAATAGCTCTCATTACCATGACCGCTGTAATTTGTTTTTGAGCCTCTGCCCATTGATTTGGTGGCAGATTTGCTTCTGGATTCGGAATGAAAATCTCATGAGTCGGCCGACCGGCACTTTTGAACTGCTTTTGCTTCGGGCACCGTGCGGCAAGAAAGACAGAAGAAAATGGCATCGGCTGCATCTTATATACCCCTGTCGCACTGACGTCAGGGAGGAGGCGACAGCAACCGACGCAGGACCAAGACTTTGGAACTCAGGCTGACTGGGGAACCGCCTGACGGTAGGATAACCCAAGTGTAATGACTGCAGCAGTGTAACACGAACATCTAGGGGCTGGCTAGGATGCCCTGCAAGACTGCAGAGGCAAACCCTGCCCTGGATTTGGAAAAGATAGGCAGGTGGTAATGTTTGGTAAAGGTGTGAACAGATGTCCAGGTGGCAGCCTCTGGGATGTCCCTGATGAGATCCCTTCTGAGGAAAGCGGCAGAGGTGGAGGCTGCTCTGGTGGAGTGAGTCCTGACCCCCTTGGGGGGAGGCTTTCCATGTTGTTTGCAGCAGAAATGGATGCAGTGTGCTATCCATCTGGAAATGGTTTGGAGATGGCTTTGCCCTCACCCCCTGCAGCAAAGCTAACCAGCAATTCAGCAGACTTTCTGAAGGATTTAGTCCTGTCTAGATACAATCTGAGCTGTCTAGAGAGTGCAGAATCCTTTCCCCCTTGTTCTGTGGGTTAGGAAAAAGGTGGGCAAGTGAATGGATTGGTTGAGAGCCACATTGGACACCACCTTGGGCATGAAGGATGGCTTAAGTCTTGAGGGATACCCTGTCAGCATAGAATATGAAATGTTCCACAGCCATAAGTGCTTGCTGCTCGGAGACCCTTCTGGCTGAAGTGATGGCCAGAAGGAAAGCGGTCTTCCAGGAGAGAAATTTTAGCTCTGCTGAAGAGGCTGGTTCGAATGGGGCAGGTTGAGCTTTTCCAACACAAAGTTAAGGTTCCAAGCTGGAGTTGGTGGTCTTCTGGCTGGCCTCAAGTTGCTAGCCCCTCTTAGGAACTGTTTGATCAAAGGGTGAGAGAAAAGGGGTTGCTCAGCGGGAAAATGAGCAGAAATAGGAGAAGCATGAATTTTAATAGAGGGAAAACAAGAGCCCACTGTGCAGAAGATCAGCCAAGTAATCCAGGATGACAGGGAGGGTGGGCTGTGCCGTATTGGCTCCTTTAGCCTGAATCCAGCTGCAAAACCTTTTTCATTTGTCAGCATAAGACTTTCTAGTGCTAGGGCATCTGGCCTCACATATAACATCTAGAACTTGTTTACTGAGGTTGGCAGATTGATTGGGGGTTAGGGAATAAGCCAAGCTGCCAAATTGAGTGTCTACAATTGGGGATGCATAGATTTGCCTTCCCTCTGGGTCAGGAGGTTTGGAACCTGAGGAAGATGCCATGGTGACAGTGGGGACAGGCTGCGCAGAATGGGGTACCAGTGCTGACGAGGCCAGTCTGCAACTATAAGAATTGTCTATGATTTTTCCTCCTTTATTTTGAGCAGTACCCTGTGGATGAGAGGTAGTGGAGGAAAGGCATAGACCGATGGACTGACCCATAGGAAGGACAGGGCATCCACTTTCCAAGCCATGCAGTGATGCTCCCTGGTGCAGAACTTGCTGAGATGATGGTTGGTGTGGGAGGCAAAGAGGTCGACCTTCGGGGTGCCCCATTTCTGAGTTAGTAGGGTGAAGGTTCTTCTGTTGAGCTGCCACTCATGTGGGTCCAGATGATTTCTGCTTAAGTGGTCTGACAGAGTTGAGAGAGCCTGGTAGGAATTGTGCTAACAGGTGAAATTGCATGGCAGAGGTTGTGTGCCAAAGGGTCATGGCCAGCCTGCATAGAGGGTAGGAGAGAGTCCCTCCCTGCTTGTTGATATACCACATCACAGTGGTGTTGTCTGTTTTGATCAGGAGGGCCCCTGATGAGAGAAGGGGCTTGAAAGCTATCAAGGCGTGCTGGACAGCTATCATCTCTTTTTGGTTGATGTGCAGATGAATTTGCTGTGGGCTCCATTGGCCCTGTATACATCTGCTGTCCAGGTGTGCATCCCAGGCATGGTCTGATGCGTCTCTGGTGAGGGTCTAGGCAGCAGGGGGTGGTCAGAAAGGTAGCCGCTTGTTGTGGGAGCATGCTGTTGCCCACCTAAGGAAATCTTTTCTGAGACAAAGTATTATAGGTATAAGAGTCTCCGGGGTCTTGAGAGTGCTGACACCAAAGGCTTTTTAGGTACCACTAAAGTTTCCTCATATTCAGTCTGGCATATGGAATGGAATGAGTAGAATGCAAGATGCATGAATCCCAGAGCTTGCAGGATTTTCCTTGCAGATAGCTGGTGGTTAGCTGAGAGAAGTAGGCCGTCAGGAAAGTTTGCTTTTCTTGTGTAAGGAATGCCATCTGGGACGCTGTGTCCAGGCTTGCTCCCAGGAATATAATCCTTTGGGTGGGTACCTGTTTGGATTTCTTTTCGTTGATTGTGTACCCTAGGGAGGTTAGTACAGACTTTACAAAGGTCAGGTGCTTGAGCAGCTTTTCTTGGCTGTCTGCCTGGATTAGGTAGTTGTCTAAGTATGGGTAACTCTAGATATTCCTTTGTCTGTAAAAGGCAATGGCCGGAGCCAGACATTTTTTGAAAACTCTGGGAGCAGTAGATAAGCCAAAGGGAAGCACAGAGAACTGAAAGTGCTGAGATACTGCCCAGAAACTGAGATATTTCCTGCATGATTCCCTGATAGGAATGTGGAGGTAGGCCTCTTAGGTCTAGGGTGGCTAGCCAAGCATCCTTAGGGAGCATGGGTACCGGCTTGCTGGAGGGTGAACATTTTGAATTTTGGGATCACCAGGAAGGTGTTTAGAATGGATTGATAGAGGATGGGGCTCCAGGTGCCCTCTTTTCTGGGTACTAGAAAAAATCTGGAGTAGAAACTTTGGCCTTTCTGTTCTCCAGGAACATGCTCTACTGCCCTCAAAGAACAGGCAAAGGACTTGTTTTTGCGCCTATGCCCACTGGTTTGGAGGTAGATCTGGGAACCCATTGGAAGGGTGTGGAAAGAAAATCTGTATCCCTGGGCCACTATGTTGAGAACCCAGAGGTCGTTGATAATGGTGGCCCAGGTGCTTGCGTGAAAGGAGACTTTTCTTCCTAGGGGTAAGTGAAGGTGGCAGGAGAGTCATTATGAGTTCTACCACAAGGGGGTGGCTTAGAACTCCCTGGCTTTGAAGTGGAGGTAGTCCACTGCTTAGATCTCTGCATTCCCTGTGGCTGCTGTCTGGAGGGTCTGGTTCCTCGGGGTCTGGACTGGCCAGGAAGAAGCAGGAAAGGACCAGTGCTTGATGGGACAATGCCTGCTGAACCTGGGTGGCTGGACCTGTACGAAATCCTTAACTGTCTGCATAGATTTTGCTTTTTCTTCCATCTTTAAGACCTCTTCTGCCTTAGCGCCAATAAGTTTCCTTTGTGCAAGGGGGCATCCAACAATTTAGATTTAACATGGTCTGGCAAAGGCTGTTCCTTAAGCCATGCATGCCTTCTAAGGACAGATCCGGTGACTGCTGCCCTGCAAGAAGCTTCTAGGGTGTCAAAACCACAGTGCAAGGTGTTTTGTTACTTGACTTGCAGAATGCATTATCTCTTGTAACTAGATTCTGCACAAGCAGGAAAGGAAGACATTTTTTGTTTGAGGAGTTCCAGGGTATGCTGCTGAAGTTTTAGCATATGGAACTGACAATTTAGTACTCTGATAGCAAGAGTAGCTGAGGTGTATACTTTTTTACCCCATCTGTCTAGTGCTCGGGAATCCCTATCTGAAAGGGTGGGATTATTAGCAGAGGTTAATTCCTTTAGGCCCTTGAGAAATTACCCAAGGGTCAGCAGTAGGATTTTTAAAAATATATTTGTATGAGTCAGGGACTCTAGTACCGGTCTGGTTTTCTGGGTGCAGGAGGGAGGGTGTCAGGAGTCTACCTGGATTCTAGGAAAACATCCTCCACAACAACCAGGACTGGGGGGATGGCTAAGGGTCTGTGCTGTGGAAGATCTAAAAATTCTCCAAATCTCTTAGACTGAGGGTAGTCCTGATTTTTCCATTGGAAATGCTCCCTTAAGGTATGAAGGGTTTCCCCAAAGGAAAATCCTCTGGGGGTGAGGCTGAAGGAATGGAATCGTTTGCATCAGAATGCTCATAAGCAGGGAGGGGTTGCATGTCTTCATATTCAGATGCATCAGAGTCATTGGATTCCTGTTCAGGCAAAACTACAGGGGGCAGATCTCTTTTCCTTTTGGAAGGGGTAGCTTGGCTTTCCCTGATCAGCATAAGTTCTTCTGCCATTTTAAGCATTTGAGACTGAGGCAAGGAAGCAGGTGCCTGAGATTGGGTTGTCGGTTTCTTCAGTGTGGTTCATACCCTGGGCCTAAGAAACTCTGTTTTTGAAAGAATGGTAGTTGCAAAAGACGTTGTTTTGTGCCGAGAATTGGTAGTGAAAAGGACTTCCTCGGAAGCCGGTGCCAGCTTAGCGGCTCCGGACGCATCCAAGGTACAGACGACCACAGGATGCTTAGACAAAGAAGAGAGTTTTGCAGCATACCGGACCTCGAAATGGTCTCAGTAGCGGCCTGCAAATCCACAGAAGCGGGCATCAGAGGCTGTGAAAGCGCCTCACTGAGGACCGGAGAACTGACAACTAGCTTAATGGGAGCGTCGTCTGAAGGTTTGGACCTGTGCAGTCCATCTCTGTCTTTATCTTTACATTTTTTCAGAAGATCTGCTGTTGGATAGCTTACCGAAGCCATATCAGAGTTCAAGGACTGTAAGCTAAAATATCTAGCTACAAATAAGGGCCGGACGATGGATAGTTCTGGCTTGACCAAAGCACTGAAGTGACGGGGGGGGGGGGGCATCATGGTCTGGGCCTAAGCAAGTGACGCAGTAAGAATGAAAGTTTTGGTGTGGTATTTGCTTTCCACAGGTGAGACAACTGTTAACTTTTTCTGACATCAGTTAGTGCAAGAGAAAAGGATCCCCAACAGGGTACTTAGCTTTTGAAGAATTCAGCTTCAGTTTGGTAGACAAAACTCAGGTAGTGGCCGACCGGCACTCCTGCAAACTGCTTCTGCTTTGGGCTCCACGGCAAGAAAGACTGATGTAATGATATTGGCTGCCTTACTTTATACTACTGACGACCTGACATCAGTCCTAAAGCGACAGCAACCGACACAGAAATACAAGCCTCTGGTATTCGGGCTGGCCGAGGGCTACCCTGGCAGGGATAACCCAAATGTGATGACTGCAACAGTGAAACACAAAGAAAATCACCCCCTTGCTTGCTTAGGTATCATTTGATGGATTGGCGGTCAGACTAAATGAGAAGGTACTTTGGTACCACCTCCAAACTCTCCATGGTCAGGATAAAGGCCTATAGCTCCAGCAGCTGGATGATATGGAACTACTTCCTTTATGTTTAGGAGAAAGAAAAGTGAGCTGTCCACCCTGCCAAGGGGGCCCATCTTCAAGAACGTCAATGGCCCTTGCTGCACAAATAAAAGGTACAAAAGTAGATTGCTGGGAAAAGTCCAGTACCAGAGGTCTGATGTTAGGTCAGTTAGTCTGCATTGACTCTGCAGCCAAAGACACTCCACAGTCCAACTCATCACCCATAGCCTTGGGCATCCAAAAGGTGCCATGAAATTCATGGTGGCCATTCAATTCCAGAAGCATCAAGAGGGTCAAATCTTGGATCTCTCTCCATCCTCATTCAGGCTGCCAAGTGTACAGCCTCCTGGGTCCTCTCCACAAGGCAGGAATGACAGACAATAGATATTTGTCAAACCTCTGTGCCAGGAAAGGACATCTCCTGAGCTTGGACCAAATAGTATTTTTCACCATTTATGATTATACACACAGGGAATGCAACCATGACAGTGTCCACTGCAGGGATTCTTTTAGGAACTTTAGCTTCATTTATTTATTGATTGACATTTGGATTACCAGAAATGTCCAACTGGGTAGAAGCTCATTTCAGCCATGGCCTGGGGAGAAAAGCTCCAAATTATTATAAAACCTTTTAAGAGCAATAATTTTACAATATTCAAAAATAAAACAAAAACATCTGCAACTAAAATAATTACAACAAATTAGACAATATAAAAACATTGTCATATACCTTGCATCATTTCTTAACTAATCATTTAATATTTAGGGAAACTTTAGACAGTTTATAGGGAAATTAAAGGTAAATTAGTCTAATACAAATAGGAATTGCAAAATGAACTGAGGGAAAAACAGGCTTATGGTATATTTAGATAGAAAGTTGGAGAAGGGAATTAGATAGCAGCAAAGTAGTAAAGAAGGGAGAGTAAGGAGGTATAAGGAATGAAACGGTACTTGTTCACATTTAGGGATATAGTTATCTTGGTTTTGAGCAAGAAAAGAACCACATTTTAGCTAGGAAGTCTTTCAGAGGTTTTGAAAGATGGATGGGAGGGCATAAACCTGATGGATACAGGTAATGAGTTCCAGGCCTTAGCAACCTTATACGAGTACAAACACTACCCGGCATATTTGCTAGGTTTATAGACAGGTTTTTGGTCACTGGAATGTAATGACCAACTGGGAACATAGTTGTTTTGAATGTTTTTTAGTGCTGGACAATCGGACGGATGCTGGATAACTTTATAGGTGGTAAGAGGTTGTGTATATGTTTGTTCTAACCAATTTAGGCTTTTCAGTGCTATACAGTGGTGGGTTCTGAAAGGGATATATGTTGCAAATTTAGCAACTTTTTTACACCTTTGTTCAAGTTTATTTTTGGAAAACCTGGAGGCTAGCAAGGATGGGAGTGCCATAAAGGAGAGTGGAGGAGTAGATAAGTAGGGGCAAGTGCAGTTTTAGTTGCGTTGGTGATAGTTTTTGGCTATGTAAAGCATCCCTAGTATGAGGGTTTTTTCCTTAATCTTACATTTGACCTGCATATAGAAAATTGCACATCATCCACGATCAATTCTAATAGTTTGCTATAAGAAGTGACTTCAATGGTTATATTATCAAGAGAGAGGTTTTCTCATGAGGGGGGATATGGGGGAAAAGTATGAGTTTGGTCTTTTTGAGTTGAGCACGAGTTATGAGTTATGAAACCATGTTTCCGTGGTTGTTAAAGCTTCCCAAATTATTTTTGGGAGGTGTACCAAGTTGTCAGATGTGCAAATGAGAGTGGAATTATCTGGGTATTGTATTAGGGCAGCCTGTTGTGTGATGTACAGAGGGTGTTGGTGAAAATGTTAAAGAGAAGGGTACCAAGGATACAGCCTTATGGTACACCAGTGGTGAATGGGAGGTAAGGAGATAGCATGCAGTGCCATTTTACTGACTATTTTACTGACCAATCTCTACTGGACAGGTAGCTTTTGAACCACAGAAGGTGGGCCGAGACTGACCTAGTGAGTACATTTAAAGTAAATGTTTGTTGTGACTACATTTAAAGTAAATGTTTGTTGTGACAAACTGTGTCAAAGGCTTTACACAAGTCTAGAAATAAGAAGAAACTAGTTTGCTATTATCTCTAGTTTTAATGACAGTATCTACATAGATTAGAAGGGCAGTGCTAGTACGATGGAAGGATGAAAGCCATGTTGTGTAGGGGATAGTTCTTCCTGCAGAAGATGGTCTAGCAATCGTTTTTGAATATATTTTTCAAGAATTCTGGTGAGGAGAGATAAGACTGCTACAGCTATATAGCTCTAATGTTATTAATGTCTGTTGAATTTCTTCCTTGTGCAGGAGGATAACTTGCAACTTCTTCCAGAGAGAGGGAATGTAGGATTCCTGGCAAGACCTACTTTTAAGGATTGTGAGAGGATAGCTGATGCTATTGGCTGCTACTTTTAGGTACTCGCTTGAAGGTCATCAGCTGAAGAAGAGCACGGTTTAAGTTTAAGAGTAGTTTTATATAGGATGTGGGCATAGGTTTGAAGGTGAAAGCAGATGTGGTTATATGTGGCTGTTGGGCAGGGTTGGGATTAGATGTCGAGGAATCATTGGTTAAAAGAAGCTATATAATCTATAAAAAAAAAAAAAAAAAAAGAGCTGAACTGTATTGCATTTTCAAGTGGTCCGATAACGGGAGAGGTGGTTGGGTTGAATTTTTGGTCGGGATGTAAGATTTCTTTAATGGGTGTCCAAACTTAGGGTGTTTAGTATTACTCTGAAAGTTACTATAGTATAGCTTTTTGTTTTAATTTGATTTTTAGTAGAATTGTGAATCATTAGGAAGTTTAACACATTGAGGGGATTTAGATTTTTCCTATTCTTTCCATGCCTTTTCTTTATCCTGCATTAGCATTCTACCCTTTTGAATAGCCAATTTGCATTATTTTTCAGTCTCTTCCTTCTAGGAGGTGCAAAGTTACTTAGTTTATTTAGAAAAGTTGTACCAAATTCAATTACAGCATCATCTAAGGGGATTTGTTTAGGAAGTTCCAGTTAACAGATGACAGTGTACTAATGAACATTTCTGGGTGAAACTTGGAAAGGTTGCATATTGTTTTATAAATATGCCGTTTAACTGAATGCATGAGATGTTTGGTCATATAGATTGGGAGATGGTCACAGAGTCTGACATTGTACCTGTGATGGAGTACTTGCTAAGGTCTGATACTAGGAGCCAGTCTAATAGAGAATCTGATGTCTTGCTATATAATGTGTGAGGCTATTAATTAGTTATGTGAAACCACATAAATTCATGCTAGATACAGAGGAATTAGGGCTTATGTCTCACAAATTGACATTCACATCACCTAGTAATATTTTTTCTTGTCGAAATGTTATGGATATCCTTCCAGTATAGCTGTATTGTTGCCAAGAGGGATCTAAAGGACAGCAATACATATTTGGTTATAATTGTAATTGTTCACTTTGAGAAAAGTAATAAGAAGCTCTGCTGAACTCAAGAGGGAAACCAAAGCATAGTCATCCAACTGGAGGAACACATGGAGCAGCTTTTCTGCAAAGCTCTGGCCACCACAGTCATCACCTTGATGAGCCTTCTGAATGTAGTTGATAATCTAAATTTGTGACATTTTGTAGTGAAACTGGTGCAAACCCAGAGTGAATTAGAAGATTTTCCAGTACAGATCCCAAAAACTGATGTCCAGTGATGACAACAGTAAATCAGATACACCTGCTGCTCAGGCTGTTGGAGAGATTGACCTACTGCCAGCTGTGATATTGAGAAAAGATAAGTGTTTCTTCTCATTTTCTGTCTGCATTTTGATTTAATAGCTCTGCAATCTGTACAACTGTACTACTTCTTGTGTGTTATAGCTGTATATCTTAGTGTTGACCTCAG